>NC_053391.1:155662168-155870352 GCF_905171765.1 Bufo bufo | reverse complement strand
CTGTAGCACTGCCGGCTGCCGCACAACTTAAGGAGTCTGGAGAACATGAGGTAGGCGGTGGAGGGGGCCGGAACGGGGGCATAGCGGAGGCGGAGCCAGGCTGGCACCAGCGCCGCAGACCGCAGTGCAGGAAAGGAATGAATTTCCTCCGGCTCCGCCTCCTACTAACTAGAGGGACCGGGAGGACTCAGGGGGCGGACTCAGGTGGTGGAGGGGGCAGGGCCAGGCCCAGGGGGGGGTACCTGTTGTGGAGGGAGTGGGACTATGGAGGGAGTGGTCCTGCCGGCCGCACTGGCGCCAGTCAGAGGCGCTATCTAAATCTGATTCTGACTGCCCAAAACCAGTCTGAGGGCCAGAGAGGAACCTCACAGTCACTCCTCCAGTCCTCAGTGGAGTCAGTGCCTGGTCTCCCCACTCCAGTCTCCAGTCCAGTGACAGTCCTGCCATGTGCCGTCGGTCGTGCCACTCCAGTCTGTGCGACTACAGTGACTCTAAAAGTAAGTGATGTGAATATGTGATTCATTTGAATTTAAAGGGAACCTGTCACCAGGATTTTGTGCATAGAGCTGGGGACATGGGCTGCTAGATGGCCGCTAGCACATCCGCAATAGCAATACCCAGTCCCCATAGCTCTGTGTGCTTTTATTGTGTAAAAAAAACGTTTTGATCAATATGCAAATGAACCTGATATGTGTCCTGTGTTGACTGTGTCCGGAGATGAGTCCAGCGGAAAGGAGCCCAGCACCGCCCCGCATCCTCCGAATCTCCTCCTTGCTGGCTGACGTCACAGAGCTGGAGCGCCGAAATCTCGCGATGCGTGAGCTAGCGCATGCGTAGTTCGCTCCCTGTGCTGATGACAGCTCAGGGAATGAACATGATGCCGACACTGCGCATGCGCTAGCTCGCGCATCGCGAGATTTCGGCGCTCCAGCTCTGTGACGTCAGCCAGCAAGGAGGAGATTCGGAGGATGCGGGGCGGTGCTGGGCTCCTTTCCGCTTGACTCATCTCCGGACACAGGACTCATATCAGGTTCATTTGCATATTGATCAAAACTGTTTTTAACACATTAAAAGCACACAGAGCTATGGGGACTGGGTATTGCGGATGTGCTAGCGGCGATCTAGCAGCCCATGTCCTCAGCTCTATGCACAGAATCCTAGTGACAGGTTCCCTTTAAGGAAGTGAGATTATTGAGAATTTATGATTTCTGAGATAATCTAAATTCTTAAGTTAAAAAGAGCTGCCTGCAGACTTAGAGTGGGGCCCAAGAGAAGCAAGGGGCGTCCTCCTTATCATTGCAGGTCTGCAGGCAGCTCTTTTTAACTTCAGAATTCAGATCATCAGACTCTCACTAATTACTAATTACAGCACACACCCTGCGCCCTGGCCTGTAGTGTCCACCATCAGACAGGGGAGGGAAGAAACCCCAGAACTAGAGTGTGCCCCCCAACACTGACACTCTAGTTCTGGGGTTTCTTTTCTTCCCTCCCCTGTCTGATGGTGGACACTACAGGGGGGGGGGGGGGGGGGGGGGGCAGGGTGTGTGCTGTAATTAGTGAGAGTCTGATCATCTGAAGTTAAAAAGAGATGCCAGCAGTGATAAGGGGATGGGGGCGGAGCTCCGGCGCAGCACGGCACTGCGCGGTGAGAGGCCACCGGACGAAAAAGTCGGACTTGCAGTACTTTTCGGACGCCAGCCTTTCACCGCACACTGCCGCGCTGCACTGGAGCTCTGTCCCCGTTCCCATTATAGTCAATGGGGATGGAGTGGCGGCAAGGCGAAATAGCGGCAGGACGGATCCAACAGGCTGAACAGCCTGTCGGATCCGTCCTGCCGCAAGTGTGAAACTGCTCATGGCGGTGGGAGATCTAGGATGGGTGTTTGGATGGGAGCTCTGGAAGGGGTGGTGGGAGGCCCGATAGATATGTGGGGGCTGGGGGGGAGGGCCCATAATTCTTTTTTTGGTATGGGGCCCATGCATTTTTAGCTACGCCCCTGGTAGTAGTGTCTTGTACTCTCACATAGCGGAGAATGCAGAGCACTCCTTGTAATTATCGCTGTGCAGAAAGCTGCACTCCACACTGGACACCAAGAGCAGATGATATGGGACAGTACATGTTTTTATGGCCCACTGGGTCAATGTTTCTTGCGGCAGTGGAGAGGCAGCATCCCAGCAACATGGCCAGGACCTTTTGAGCCCCTCCCACCATATCATGGGGCTGGCTCCCACAGCTGGCACATACAGTGGATATGAAAATGTAGTGTACGGGGACTGTAATGCCCGTCACTACAAAAGTGTCACTTGGTGTGCTGTCGTCCCCCCTTATTTATGGGGAAGTTGGTATATGTCCTCTTTATAAATTGTCATGTAATGTAATGTTATGTATTTCCCTGTTACTATTATACTTGCATGTACAGGCCTGCTAGGGGTGTCATTCCAGCTTCTAGTCACTAGAGGGAGCTAGAGAGCCCTAGTTTATATAAGGCCCAGTCAGGGAAGTGAGAGGGAGTCTAGTCTAAGTGTCTGTCTAAAGCTGCAGCCTGCAGTCTGAAGCTGGAGCTTAGACTATGTCAGAGACAAGTCCAGGCCTGAAGCCTGCGGACCAGGAGAGGGTATTGCAGTCCCTGTAACCAGGTTCCGAATCCAAGTAGAAGGTTCCCCTCCTGAATATATATATATGCAGAAGCAGGAAGACCACCGTTCAGAAGCTTCTAGAGTCTGAGGAAAGAGGGAGAGAGACAGAGGCAAAATCCAGAAAAGCAAGAGGTACTCAAGATAACAGAGGAGGTACTTTATAAAGCTAAAACCAAGGATATACGCCAGAGTTAAGGTATTGGGCCTTGGAGAAGATTTGCTATGTTCCAGGATCAGTCAGAGATAGAGTGCAAGCTCCTGTACTGCAAGTCCTGTGTGTTTAACACTCTGTAGTCACCTTGCTCAATCTGTATTGCCTGCATCAACCGTATTGAAAAATCGACTGTATGCAAAGGAACTGCGCTTCCGTGAATGTCTCTATATTTAAAACTACTAAAGTTGGAGTTCTGTTTTAACATCACGGTGTTCCTCATTTATTCCTGCTATCAGCAAACGGCGTGCCACCGTTGAATTGGCACTGGCGTCACGAACATTTTCCTACCATCACCTGCCTATGCAGAGAGTCAGCCGTCTCAGGTTAGTGTCATTGCACTACTACACCCAGAAACTCTATTACACACAACTTGAGTACGCTGCAAAAAGTCTACACACCCCTGTTAAAATGTCAGGTTTCTGTGACCAGTTCTTGGTAATGTCACTGTTGTGCCATATTTCAGTCTTCACTGTGTTCCATGGTATATCTAATGCCTTGGGAATTCTTTTGTACCCTTCTCTTGACTGATAACTTTTAACAATGAGATCCCTCTGATGCTTTGGAAGCTCTCTGTGGACCATGGCTTTTGCTGTGGGATGCAACTAAGAAAATTTCAGGAAAGACCAACTAGAGCAGCAGAACTTTGGGGTTAATCAGTGGCACTTTAAATGATGGCAGGTGTATGCTGACTCCTATTTAACATGATTTTGAATGTGATTGCTTAATTCTGAACACAGCTACATCCCCAGTTATAAGAGGGTGTGCACACTTATGCAACCACATTATTTTAGTTTTTTTTTTTGTTTTCTTCCCTCCACCTAAAAGATTTCACTTTGTTTTTCAATTGAGTGGTACAGTTTATAGGTCACATTAAAGGTGGAAAAAGTTCTGAAATGATTTATCTTTGTGTAATTTATTTACATCACAGAAAAGTGACATTTTAACAGGGGTGTGTAGACTTTATATCCACTGTATCTGCTTTATACACCTCCTCCTCCATGTACATGGTCCCATCCCCAACAACATACAAGTACATGAAACAGCAAACATCCCCCTGGATGTCACCTCACTGATTCCAATTGGGCAAAGTGGTCAGCCGTGGTCAGGCGGAAAGCCGTGAACGATTTGGTCATACACCAGACCGCCTCAGCAGGGAGCATGTGTTGTTTCCAGGTGGGGCAGTGGCAGCTCATGCCGTTCAATTGTCCCTCATCCCCCTCATATGTATTTTTGAAGAGACACTGACGCTCATGCAACCGGTGGCCCTATAGCTGTTGAGGACCCACAATGATAAACTCGCATGGGGGAGGAGTTGGAGGTGCTGCCACTTGAGGAGGAGGAAGAGGAGGAGGAGTTGGAGGAGAAAGAGGATGATGATGGTGACACCGGCCACTATACCCAATCATCTCAGTGGGGGGATGGAGGTGGAAAGAACTGGCTTCTGGGGTATGCTGGCCAGAATGGTGACCTGTAGACTCAGTGACATGCGTATTGTTGACATTAAGCAGTCTAGTGATTACTGGAGAGCCATGCTTTTAGACCTTCACTAGTAGGGAAAATTGAGGGAATGTTTTCCTCTCGCAGAAAGGGAGGACAAATTACATTATTACCAGGAAGCACTGTGTACACAGCTTGTCTGTGTCTCGCAGCTTATGGTGAGCAGACACGTGTCACCAGCGTGTCTGAAAGGGAGGTCTCCCTCCCTCTCTGCCCCATCTTGCCACTGTTGCTATTACTGTTTACCTGCGCGTTCTGTATGACTGCGGCTGCATAATGCCACTTATGTCTCTTTCCAACCATCACATTCTGTACAGCTGCTACTGCCTGCATCGTGCCACTAATGCCACTTGCCAACCATCACATTCTGAATGGCTGCTGCCGCCACCTCCATCGTGCCACTGCTGCCAACATGCCACTGCTGCGACCGACCAGCCATCATCTTCCGTAAGGCTACTGCTGCCCTCATGCTGCTGCCTTTCTACCAAAATGTACCATATGGCTGCTGCTGCAGCCACCACTGCCTCGGCTGTTGCTGCTCCTCACTGTTAATCCCCTACTGCTACCACTATTAATGCAAAGCATTTGCTCCCACTATTATTACTACTACTACAGGGAGTGCAGAATTATTAGGCAAGTTGTATTTTTGAGGATTAATTTTATTATTGAACAACAACCATGTTCTCAATGAACCCAAAAAACTCATTAATATCAAAGCTGAATATTTTTGGAAGTAGTTTTTAGTTTGTTTTTAGTTTTAGCTATTTTAGGGGGATATCTGTGTGTGCAGGTGACTATTACTGTGCATAATTATTAGGCAACTTAACAAAAAACAAATATATACCCATTTCAATTATTTATTTTTACCAGTGAAACCAATATAACATCTCAACATTCACAAATATACATTTCTGACATTCAAAAACAAAACAAAAACAAATCAGTGACCAATATAGCCACCTTTCTTTGCAAGGACACTCAAAAGCCTGCCATCCATGGATTCTGTCAGTGTTTTGATCTGTTCACCATCAACATTGCGTGCAGCAGCAACCACAGCCTCCCAGACACTGTTCAGAGAGGTGTACTGTTTTCCCTCCTTGTAAATCTCACATTTGATGATGGACCACAGATTCTCAATGGGGTTCAGATCAGGTGAACAAGGAGGCCATGTCATTAGATTTTCTTCTTTTATACCCTTTCTTGCCAGCCACGCTGTGGAGTACTTGGACGCGTGTGATGGAGCATTGTCCTGCATGAAAATCATGTTTTTCTTGAAGGATGCAGACTTCTTCCTGTACCACTGCTTGAAGAAGGTGTCTTCCAGAAACTGGCAGTAGGACTGGGAGTTGAGCTTGACTCCATCCTCAACCCGAAAAGGCCCCACAAGCTCATCTTTGATGATACCAGCCCAAACCAGTACTCCACCTCCACCTTGCTGGCGTCTGAGTCGGATTGGAGCTCTCTGCCCTTTACCAATCCAGCCACGGGCCCATCCATCTGGCCCATCAAGACTCACTCTCATTTCATCAGTCCATAAAACCTTAGAAAAATCTGTCTTGAGATATTTCTTGGCCCAGTCTTGACGTTTCAGCTTGTGTGTCTTGTTCAGTGGTGGTCGTCTTTCAGCCTTTCTTACCTTGGCCATGTCTCTGAGTATTGCACACCTTGTGCTTTTGGGCACTCCAGTGATGTTGCAGCTCTGAAATATGGCCAAACTGGTGGCAAGTGGCATCTTGGCAGCTGCACGCTTGACTTTTCTCAGTTCATGGGCAGTTATTTTGCGCCTTGGTTTTTCCACACGCTTCTTGCGACCCAGTTGACTATTTTGAATGAAACGCTTGATTGTTCGATGATCACGCTTCAGAAGCTTTGCAATTTTAAGAGTGCTGCATCCCTCTGCAAGATATCTCACTATTTTTGACTTTTCTGAGCCTGTCAAGTCCTTTTTTTGACCCATTTTGCCAAAGGAAAGGAAGTTGCCTAATATTTATGCACACCTAATATAGGGTGTTGATGTCATTAGACCACACCCCTTCTCATTACAGAGATGCACATCACCTAATATGCTTAATTGGTAGTAGGCTTTCGAGCCTATACAGCTTGGAGTAAGACAACATGCATAAAGAGGATGATGTGGTCAAAATACTCATTTGCCTAATAATTCTGCACGCAGTGTATTGTTACTACTACCTATAGACAGCCTTTTATGTTCCATGCTATATTGCTCCTGCTGCTGCATCTATATATATTATTGTGGCTGCATGCCACTATATTCATACCGTACCCTTTCCACATCCATACTGCACTGCTGCTGCTCCCAGTTAAAAGTGAGATTTTTTTGGGGTTCATTCACAACAAGCCACTTCTGTGCTTGTCATACGGTCAGGCATTCCGACCCTGTCAAGGCATAATTTTTGGACGCTTGGTCCCTCCCAAGTCACTTTTTTTTCAACCCATAACACCATGTGTGTTTAAACATCACCTACCCCTGGATAAGGACCAATTTTTGGAAGCTTAGGAATCATTTACTATTGCTGTCATTGCATGCCAAAGCTTGGGGAGGGGGAAAAAATTCTTCAAAAATAAATGAAAAGAGATGAAAAGTTTTCCTAACAATTATCTTAGTAAGGTAGAGGAAATTATATACAGTCCTGATCAAAAGTTTAAGACCACTTGAAAAATAGCAAAAAAAACATATTTAGCATGGCTGGATCTTAACAAGGTTCCAAGTAGAGCTTCAACATGCAACAAGAAGAAATGGGAGTGAGACAAAACAAAACATTGAGCATTCAATTTAAGGAAAACAACGAATAAACTGAAACAGGCTGTTTTTTAGCTGATCAAAAGTTTAGGACCACACCTCAAAAAAAAAAACTAACCCCCCCCCCAAAACAGAAATCCAACTTCCAAACATGAACTCAGTAATGAGTAGCTTCGCCGTTATTGTTTATCGCTTCCAAAATTCGTTTCGGCATGAGGTGAGTGGGAACATTTCTCCAAGTGGTGAAGACGGCCGCACGAAGGCCATCTACTGGCTGGAACTGTTGTCCATTTTTGGAAACTTCCCTTGCCATCCATCCCCAAAGGTTCTCAATTGGATTTAGATCAGGGGAACACGCAGGATGGGCCAAAAGAGTGATGTTATTCTCCTGGAAGAAGTCCCTTGTCCTGCGGGCATTGTGTACTGTAGCGTTATCCTGTTGAAACACCCAGTCGTTACCACACAGACGAGGGCCCTCAGTCATGAGGAATGCTCTCTGCAACATCTGGACATAGCCAGCGGCCGTTTGACGCTCCTGGACTTCCTGAAGCTCCATTGTTCCACTGAAGGAAAAAGCACCCCAGACCATTATGGCGCCCCTCCACTGTTGCGCGTAGAAAACATCTCGGGTGGGATCTGCTTGACATGCCAGTAACGTTGGAAACCATCAGGACCATCAAGGTTAAATTTTTTCTCATCAGAGAATAAAACTTTCTTCCACCTTTGAATGTCCCATGTTTGGTGCTCTCTTGCAAAGTCCAAACGAGCAGTTCTGTGGCGTTCAAGGAGACGAGGTCTTTGAAGACGTTTTTTGTTTTTGAAGCCCTTCAGTCTCAGATGCCGTCTGATGGTTATGGGGCTGCAGTCAGCACCAGTAAGGGCCTTAATTTGGGTCGAGGATCGTCCAGTGTCTTGACGGACAGCCAATTGGATCCTCCGGCTCAGTGCTGATGACATTTTTTGGGGTCTTTCACTTGACTTTTTTGTTCCATAACCCTCAGGATTATTTAAGAAATTCCAAATGACTGTCTTACTGCCTCCCACCTCAGCAGCGATGGCGCGCTGTGAGAGACCCTGCTTATGCAGTTCAACAACCCGACCACGTTCAAAAAGGGAGAGTTCTTTTGCCTTTGCCATCACAGCGTGTGACTACCTGACAGAAAATGACAATGAATCCACATCTTTGCACAGATTTAGCCTTTTAAAGGCATGTGGTCCTAAAATTTTGATCAGCTGAAAAACAGCCTGTTTCAGTTTTATCGTTATTTTCAATTAATTGAATGCTCAAAAAATGTTTTGTCTCACTCTCATTTCTTCTTGTTGCATGTTGAAGCTCTACTTGGAACCTTATTAAGATCCAACAATGTAAAATATGATTTTTTGTCATTTTTCAAGTGGTCTTAAACTTTTGATCAGGACTGTACCAACTTTCAGGGCAATTGGAGCAACTTCGGTTCGGCTCGAATCGATTTGGGTCAAAACCAAACTTTTAAAAAAATTGGGCAAAGTGGATCTGAAATGAATCTCGAGTGGTTAATCCAGAATAATATATTCGGTAGGACTATTTTTTCCTCCACGTATATCATATCATATAAGTAATTAAATATCTTTACAATCTTACAAACAACCATGGGTCTTTCTAGTGGTCCATGGGTCTTTCTAGTGGTCCACAGTACCTGAAAATTACATATATAACCTCAATCCATCACATATGATCTAATAGGCAGAAGAAATAATCGTTTAAGGTGATAGGAATACAGATATTATCTGCACTGCAATGCATTCTTATGTTGTCACAATAGTACGTGTACCTTGGCTTTTACACAAGCAAATCTAAATCTGAAAATCTGCTTACCTTCAGTAGTCTTATCTTGGTTACACGCTGTTTTAAGAGGAAACCAGATGCAGATAAAAAATACGAGACACAATGAATGCACCATTTTCTGGTAATTTAAACTTTCAGACCTAAAAAAACTAAAATGTGATAAAAAATTTAGAGGTATACAAATAATTCAGTGGTGTTGTCCAGTTTAGAAAACCTATTACCATATACCCTGTTAGGAAATTTTGAGTTAAGGGATTATCTGGGAATTCAATATTGATGACCTATTCCTAGGCCAATGATGCCACCTTACATAAGGCCTAGGAGCAGCTAGGTGCATGTATGACATTGTGCTTGGTAACATGTGAAGAGACTATAGTAAGCCACTCACCACGTCAAGGTCGCCTCTATTTGAGTGGTCCCTAACTCTAGTTTCTACCTGTTCATGGGCCATGACAGCCACACAAAATCCAGGGAATGCAGGTCAGTGTGCACGCCAAGCACACTCTGCTTTTAACCCCGTCCGGAACTAGAGTTAGGGACCACTCAAATAGAGGCGACCTTGACGTGGTGAGTGGCTTACTACGCTTTGGCCAAAATGTACACCAATGCCTCATCCAGCATGGAGGCAAATTGCTGGATGTAGAGTGCTATCACATTTGTATTTTTCGTTTGTATATGTATTTCGCCATAGTGATGTGCACCACATACAGGTTGTGCTGACCCAATTCCCCACATTTTTTCTTTGCAGTATATATTGGAGGCGTGGCGATCTCCTTGGAGTCATTGCACACCTGACCAGTCAATCTGTCCTGGAGGCTGGTTTTAAAGTCAGTATAAAACTGAGTCTGCTTATATAGAACCTACCAGTAGCCATTTGGCTCCAGGAGAAGTATATGGTGGGCTCAGCGTGCATGTTGGTACTTGCATCCCTGGATCCGATGAAAGCTGTAATGGCACCGGACGGGGTTAAAAGCAGAGTGTACTTGGCTTGCATGCTGACCTGCATTCCCTGGATTTTGTGTGGCTGTCATGGCCCATGAACAGGTAGGAACTAGAGTTAGGGACCACTCAAATAGAGGCGACCTTGATGTGGTGAGTGGCTTACTATGCTTTGGCCAAAATGTACACCAATGCCTCATCCAGCATGGAGGCAAATTGCTGGATGTAGAGTGCTATCACATTTGTATTTTTCGTTTGTATATGTATTTCGCCATAGTGATGTGCACCACATACAGGTTGTGCTGACCCAATTCCCCACATGTGAAGAGACTATAGCTCACCAGTACTCCTGTCCTCTTCAAACAGCTAATCAGTAGGGGGGCCGGGAGTTAGACCCACGCTGATTTTATATGAATGATCTATCCTAATAATAGGCCATGAACATCAAATTCCTGGATAACCCCTTTCTGCCATATGACATAGCAGGCTGTATCTTTACCTTCATGGCATGCTATTGAGCAAGCATTCGTATAAACATTTGATGTGCCAAACGAGCATTCGTGGTGTAACAAATGTTTGTTTAATATATATGTGCATCCCGACTATGTTTTACTGTAGGTAGACATACAGTTACATCATGTGGATGGTGTGGCATCAGGAGCTGAGCCTGTGCCACCTAAATCAAGTGTCAGCTGTTATGTTAGAACATATTGCTGCAAATGCCGGGATCAGAGTTAGCTCTGATTCCAGTAGTTTAAGGCTACTTTCACACTAGCGTTCGGAGCGGGTCCGTCTGATGTTTCATCAGACGGATCCGCTCCTATAATGCAGACGTTTGCATCCGTTCAGAACGGATCCGTCTGCATTATAACTTAGAAAAATTTCTAAGTGTGAAAGTAGCCTGAACGGATCCGTCCAGACTTTACATTGAAAGTCAATGGGGGCGGATCCGTTTGAAGATTGAGCCATATAGTGTCATCTTCAAACGGATCCGTCCCCATTGACTTACATTGTAAGTCTGGACGGATCCGCTTGCCTCCGCACTACCAGGCGGACACCCGAACGCTGCAAGCAGAGTTCAGGTGTCCGCTCACTGAGCGGAGCGGAGGCTGAACGCTGCCAGACTGATGCATTCTCAGCGGATCCGCGTCCACTCAGAATGCATTAGGGCCGGACGGCTGCGTTCGGGTCCGCTCGTGAGCCCCTTCAAACGGAGCTCACGAGCGGACACCCGAACGCAGGTGTGAAAGTAGCCTAACCCTTTAGATGCTACAGTCAATAGACGGTTGATAGAGAATGGGGGTATCCCATCTGGCCCTCTGTATTATGATCATGGGGTGCCTATGTCAACTGGAGTGCCTATGTCAACTGGACAGCTACAGAAGTTTATCAGGCTTTGCCTATGGAAGGTCAAGTCCCCTAGTGGGACTAATTTTAAAAGTTCAAATAGTAAAATGTTTTTAAAAAAAAATTCATTAAAAAAATAGAAAATCATATTCGAAAAATAATTAGCATCACGTTGTGTGTAATGACCAAAACTATATCATTATCATATTACCTATCCTACAAAGTGAAAGACATAAAAAAAATTCTATAAAACATATGTTGTGTGGGGTTAAAATGTTTACAACACCTCAGATGAATTTCTTGAGGGGTATAGTTAAATAAATTGGATGTGGGGGTGATGGGTTCATTTTGGTACCTACAAGCCTCTGCAAAATTTTAGTTTTGCTTGGAAAACATCCTAATAAAGTTACTTTAGAACTGAATTGGTCCCTTAAAAAATTGCTTTTGGAGATTTCTTTGAAAATATGAAAACTTTTGGTTAAAATCATAAGCCTACTCCCATCCTAAAAAATAAAATAAAAGAACATTTAAATGCCAAAAAAAGTAGACACTATTTATGTGGTATATCTCTATTACAAAAATAGAAATTCAATTTTTAAAAAGGGACAATTTTTCAACAATAAATGTGGGTGTTTTAAAGAATAAACACCAAATAAAGTGATAAAAACAAGAAATATTGTCCCATATAAATATTTACCAGTTACATAAAGTACAATGTATCATAAAAAATACTCTCAGAATCATCTGTCCCCACAGCCGCAGCAGATCCCGCCACCTCATGATTGACAGGACCAGATATCTCATCTGGCCCTGACAATCTCATGCCTATGCTGCTGCTCCAAGAACAGAGGCTCTGCTTCTCATTCCAGAGCGGTGACTGTGCATGTGCCGCTACACCTATAAACAGTGCCGGCTCCAGGTTCTTGTGGGCCCTTGGGCGATAGAAACATAGAAATATAGAATGTGTCGGCAGATAAGAACCATTTGGCCCATCTAGTCTGCCCGATATACTGAATACTATGAATAGCCCCTGGCCCTATCTTATATGAAGGATAGCCTTATGCCTATCCCATGCATGCTTAACCACTTAAGGACCACAGGTTTATACCCCCACAAAGACCAGGCCCTTTTTTACAAATCGGCACTCCACAACTTTAGCGGTTTATTGCTCGGTCATGCAACTTACCACCCAAATGAATTTTACCTCCTTTTCTTCTCACTAATAGAGCTTTCATTTGGTGGTATTTCATTGCTGCTGACATTTTTACTTTTTTTGTTATTAATCGAAATTTAACGATTTTTTTTGCAAAAAAATGACATTTTTCACTTTCAGTTTTAAAATTTTGCAAAAAAAACGACATCCATATATAAATTTTGCTCTAAATTTATTCTTCTACATGGCTTTGATAAAAAAAAAATGTTTGGGTAAAAAAAAAATGGTTTGGGTAAAAGTTATAGCGTTTACAAACTATGGTACAAAAATGTGAATTTCCGCTTTTTGAAGCAGCTCTGACTTTCTGAGCACCTGTCATGTTTCCTGAGGTTCTACAATGCCCAGACAGTACAAACACCCCACAAATGACCCCATTTCGGAAAGTAGACACCCTAAGGTATTCGCTGATGGGCATAGTGAGTTCATAGAACTTTTTATTTTTTGTCACAAGTTAGCGGAAAATGATGATTGTTTTGTTTTTTTTCTTACAAAGTCTCATATTCCACTAACTTGTGACAAAAAATAAAAGCTTCCATGAACTCACTATGCCCATCAGCGAATACCTTGGGATGTCTTCTTTCCAAAATGGGGTCACTTGTGGGGTAGTTATACTGCCCTGGCATTCTAGGGGCCCAAATGTGTGGTAAGGAGTTTGAAATCAAATTCTGTAAAAAATGACCAGTGAAATCCGAAAGGTGCTCTTTGGAATATGGGCCCCTTTGCCCACCTAGGCTGCAAAAAAGTGTCACACATGTGGTATCTCCGTATTCAGGAGAAGTTGGGGAATGTGTTTTGGGGTGTCATTTTACATATACCCATGTTGGGTGAGAGAAATATCTTGGCAAAAGACAACTTTGTATAAAAAAATGGTAAAAGTTGTCTTTTGCCAAGATATTTCTCTCACCCAGCATGGGAATATGTAAAATGACACCCCAAAACACATTCCCCAACTTCTCCTGAATACGGAGATACCACATGTGTGACACTTTTTTGCAGCCTAGGTGGGCAAAGGGGCCCATATTCCAAAGAGCACCTTTCGGATTTCACTGGTCATTTTTTACAGAATTTGATTTCAAACTCCTTACCACACATTTGGGCCCCTAGAATGCCAGGGCAGTATAACTACCCCACAAGTGACCCCATTTTGGAAAGAAGACACCCCAAGGTATTCGCTGATGGGCATAGTGAGTTCATGGAAGTTTTTATTTTTTGTCACAAGTTAGTGGAATATGAGACTTTGTAAGAAAAAAAAAAAAAATCATCATTTTCCACTAACTTGTGACAAAAAATAAAAGCTTCCATGAACTCACTATGCCCATCAGCGAATACCTTGGGATGTCTTCTTTCCAAAATGGGGTCACTTGTGGGGTAGTTATACTGCCCTGGCATTCTAGGGGCCCAAATGTGTGGTAAGGAGTTTGAAATCAAATTCTGTAAAAAATGGCCAGTGAAATCCGAAAGGTGCTCTTTGGAATATGGTCCCCTTTGCCCACCTAGGCTGCAAAAAAGTGTCACATATCTGGTATCGCCGTACTCAGGAGAAGTTGGGGAATGTGTTTTGGGGTGTCATTTTACATATACCCATGCTGGGTGAGAGAAATATCTTGGTCAAATGCCAACTTTGTATAAAAAAAATGGCAAAAGTTGTCTTTTGCCAAGATATTTCTCTCACCCAGCATGGGTATATGTAAAATGACACCCCAAAACACATTCCCCAACTTCTCCTGAATACGGAGATACCACATGTGTGACACTTTTTTGCAGCCTAGGTGGGCAAAGGGGCCCATATTCCAAAGAGCACCTTTCGGATTTCACTGGTCATTTTTTACAGAATTTGATTTCAAACTCCTTACCACACATTTGGGCCCCTAGAATGCCAGGGCAGTATAACTACCCCACAAGTGACCCCATTTTGGAAAGAAGACACCCCAAGGTATTCGCTGATGGGCATAGTGAGTTCATGGAAGTTTTTATTTTTTGTCACAAGTTAGTGGAATATAAGACTTTGTAAGGAAAAAATAAAAATAAAAAAATCATCATTTTCCACTAACTTGTGACAAAAAATATAAAATTCTAGGAACTCGCCATGCCCCTCATGGAATACCTTGGGGTGTCTCCTTTCCAAAATGGGGTCACTTGTGGGGTAGTTATACTGCCCTGGCATTTTCCAGGGGCCCTAATGTGTGGTAAGTAGGTAAATGACCTGTGAAATCCGAAAGGTGCTCTTTGGAATATGGGCCCCTTTGCCCACCTAGGCTGCAAAAAAGTGTCACACATGTGGTATCGCCGTATTCAGGAGAAGTTGGGGAATGTGTTTTGGGGTGTCATTTTACATATACCCATGCTGGGTGAGAGAAATATCTAGGCAAAAGACAACTTTTCCCATTTTTTTTATACAAAGTTGGCATTTGACCAAGATATTTCTCTCACCCAGCATGGGTATATGTAAAATGACACCCTAAAAAACATTCCCCAACTTCTCCTGAGTACGGCGATACCAGATGTGTGACACTTTTTTTGCAGCCTAGATGCGCAAAGGTGCCCAAATTCCTTTTAGGAGGGCATTTTTAGACATTTGGATACCAGACTTCTTCTCACGCTTTGGGGCCCCTAGAATGCCGGGGCAGTATAAATACCCCACATGTGACCCCATTTTGGAAAGAAGACACCCCAAGGTATTCAATGAGGGGCATGGCGAGTTCATAGAATTTTTTTTTTTGGCACAAGTTAGCGGAAATTGATATTTTTTATTTTTTTCTCACAAAGTCTCCCTTTCCGCTAAATTGGGACAAAAATTTCAATCTTTCATGGACTCAATATGCCCCTCACGGAATACCTGGGGGTGTCTTCTTTCCGAAATGGGGTCACATGTGGGGTATTTATACTGCCCTGGCATTCTAGGGGCCCTAAAGCGTGAGAAGAAGTCTGGAATATAAATGTTTAAAAAATTTTACGCATTTGGATTCCGTGAGGGGTATGGTGAGTTCATGTGAGATTTAATTTTTTGACACAAGTTAGTGGAATATGAGACTTTGTAAGAAAAAAATAATAATTTCCGCTAACTTGGGCCAAAAAAAATGTCTGAATGGAGCCTTACAGAGGGGTGATCAATGACAGGGGGGTGATCAATGACAGGGGGGTGATCAATGACAGGGGGGGTGATCAGGGAGTCTATATGGGGTGATCACCCCCCTGTCATTGATCACCCCCCTATAAGGCTCCATTCAGATGTCCGTATGTGTTTTGCGGATCCGATCCATGTATCCGTGGATCCGTAAAAATCATACGGACATCTGAATGCAGCCTGACAGGGGGGGGTGATCATCGACAGGGGCGGTGATCAATGACAGGGGGGTGATCAGGGAGTCTATATGGGGTGATCACCCCCCCTGGAAGGCTCCAGGGAGACGCCTGTATGTGTTTTGCGGATCCGATCCATCTATCAGTGGATCCGTAAAAATCATGCGGACGTCTGAATGGAGCTTTACAGGGGTGTGATCAATGACAGGGGGGTGATGAGGGAGTCTATATGAGGTGATCAACACAGTCATTGATCACGCCCCTGTAAGGCTCCATTCAGACGTCCGTATGCGTTTTGCGGATCCGATCCATCTATCAGTGGATCCGTAAAAATCATGCGGACGTCTGAATGGAGCTTTACAGGGGGGTGATCAATGACAGGGGGGTAATCAATGACAGGGGGGTGATCAGGGAGTCTATATGGGGTGATCACCACAGTCATTGATCACGCCCCTGTAAGGCTCCATTCAGACGTCCGTGTGCGTTTTGCGGATCCGATCCATCTATCAGTGGATCCGTAAAAATCATGCGGACGTCTGAATGGAGCTTTACAGGGGTGTGATCAATGACAGGGGGGTGATGAGGGAGTCTATATGGGGTGATCAACACAGTCATTGATCACGCCCCTGTAAGGCTCCATTCAGACGTCCGTGTGCGTTTTGCGGATCCGATCCATCTATCAGTGGATCCGTAAAAATCATGCGGACGTCTGAATGGAGCTTTACAGGGGTGTGATCAATGACAGGGGGGTAATAAATGACAGGGGGGTGATCAGGGAGTCTATATGGGGTGATCACCACAGTCATTGATCACGCCCCTGTAAGGCTCCATTCAGACGTCCGTGTGCGTTTTGCGGATCCGATCCATCTATCAGTGGATCCGTAAAAATCATGCGGACGTCTGAATGGAGCTTTACAGGGGTGTGATCAATGACAGGGGGGTGATGAGGGAGTCTATATGAGGTGATCAACACAGTCATTGATCACGCCCCTGTAAGGCTCCATTCAGACGTCCGTGTGCGTTTTGCGGATCCGATCCATCTATCAGTGGATCTGTAAAAATCATGTGGACGTCTGAATGGAGCTTTACAGGGGTGTGATCAATGACAGGGGGGTAATCAATGACAGGGGGGTGATCAGGGAGTCTATATGGGGTGATCACCACAGTCATTGATCACGCCCCTGTAAGGCTCCATTCAGACGTCTGTGTGCGTTTTGCGGATCCGATCCATCTATCAGTGGATCCGTAAAAATCATGCGGACGTCTGAATGGAGCTTTACAGGGGTGTCTATATGGGGTGATCAGGGGTGATCAGGGGCTAATAAGCGGTTAATAAGTGACGGGGGGGGGTGTAGTGTAGTGTAGTGGTGCTTGGTGCTTCTTTACTGAGCTACCTGTGTCCTCTGGTGGTCGATCCAAACAAAGGGGACCACCAGAGGACCAGGTAGCAGGTATATTAGACGCTGTTATCATAACAGCGTCTAATATACCTGTTAGGGGTTAAAAAAATCACATCTCCAGCCTGCCAGCGAACGATCGCCGCTGGCAGGCTGGAGATCAACTCTCTTACCTTCCGTTCCTGTGAGCGCGCGCGCCTGTGTGCGCGCGTTCACAGGAAATCTCGGCTCACGCGAGAGGACACCAATCGGCGTTAGTGTGACCTGGGAGCGCCGCAGAAATGACGCCTTTCGGCGTTAGTGTGACGGTAAGTGGTTAAACTCCTTCACTGTATTTGCAGCTACCACTTCTGCAGGAAGGCTATTCCATGCATCCACTACTCTCTCAGTAAAGTAATACTTCCTGATATTACTTTTAAACCTTTGCCCCTCTAATTTAAAACTATGTCCTCTTGTAAGTCTCAGTGGGCCCACTTGTGGCATTTTTCACGACGCATGCAGCAATAAAATGCTTGTATTATAGATGACCAAATACAATAGACGTGCTGGAGTATATGTGACTCAGTCCTTTATGCGCTTACTTTTTTTGAACTACCTAGTGTTTCAGTCCCTCAGGTCTACTCACAGATTTTAAAATTTTTGCATACATACACTTTTTCAATCGCTTTTTATAAAAACAAAAAAGGGGTATGGCCAAAAAACATGAAATTTGGCATTGCACGATTTTTTTGCCCATATGGCTTTCACTTGTGACACCATATGATACCATGCTACCAAAATACTTTTGAGTTAATGGGTCCCATCTGGCACTGTACAGGTTCTTTGGGCCATGGTTTCAGCTATTCCGGTATTTTTGTTGTTATGCTCCTATGTTAGAGCAGAACAATGAAAAGCAAATGTGAACCGTAGACTTAAATCTCTGGGTGACTGTAACAACATATGGCGGACCCCCTTCTTTCACATCCTTTCCTAAAATCGAAATATCTTACTTGTTATATACCGCAGACTGGGAGAGGGTTGCTGAGCTGGAGGCACTTTGCCCCACTTTATGCTTATGATGCTGATGTGCAGCCTCCTCTGACTCTGTAAAATCATGCCACTCTCAAAAGAAGATTTTTTTTTAAATAAAGAGATGATTTATTCCATCCTTAGGGTGCACATATATCAATTGTGGACGACGTTTCGGTCCATCCTTGTTCACGGCCAGTGCAGTTAGGAGAGACCGGAGTAGAACGCCATCCTGCACTCCAGGTCTCTCCTAACTACACTGGCCATGAACAAGGTCCGGGATGGACCGAAACGTTGGCCATAATTGATATATGTGCACCCTAAGGATGGAATAAATCATCTCTTTATTAAAAAAAAAAATAATCTTCTTTTGAGTGCTGGGATTTTACAGAATCTGAGCACCACAATACAAATCTAAGTGGAGTGCCAACCATTTTCTTATTTCTACAGCCTCACACTCCGCGCTGGCACCTACACCTGTTGGGCTTTCCTGTGGCTTCATTACTTGAGATGAGGTGTGACGTGCTATGAAGCCGCAACAGGTGTAAGCATCGTGATCGCTGCACTGTGCGCAGACAGTACAGTCTGTACCATACATACTGTATGTGCTGCTCTCTGTCTGCACTGATAGTTTAGTGCCCTGGGCTGCCAATACTTTGCCTAGGCGGCTGCCAGACAGTTTCTGTTGCATGGGGGACGGGGTGAGCAGCCGCAGTGCAGCTATTCATTTATTTATTTATTTTGGAGTGAGGAGACGCAGTGGCACTGGTGGCGTGCCTATGGTATTGGGCACCCGGGGCGGATCTTTTCTCTGGCACCCCCCTTCCCCCCCCCCCCCCCCCCCCCCCCCCCCCACACACCAATAAAAAAAAAAACATATCTTTACATTTACATGTCCAGCTGTGGCTCCCACACAATATAATGATCCTCTGTGCCTCATCATACAGTATAATGATCCACAGCCCCCCCCCCCACAAGGTATAGTGACCCCCAATGCCCCTCATATAGTATAATGACCCGCCAGTGCCCCCATACATTATAAAGACCTCTAGTGTTTCTCATATAGTATAATTCCCCCAGTGCCCTCATACACTATAAAGACCCCCAATGCCCCTATACAGTATAATGACCCCCAACGTCCCCCATACAGTATTTTAACCAGTGGCCTCCCACTGTGTATAATGATCCCCCAGTGGCCCTCCCACACAGTATAATGACCCCACTCAGTGGCCCCCTCTTATACCTTTCATTTACTAACCGCAGCTCATTTCCTTGCACCACTTCTCTTCCCCCGGTCTGGCGCAGCAGTGAGACACGTCATGATGTCACCACTGGGCCGGGCCTGGAGGAGGGAGATCAGCTGCGATTAGTGAATGACGGGACCGCTGGCTCCCCTGCACTCCAGCAATAAGCACTTCCATATATATAGATGGAAGTGCTCATAGCAGCCGGCCTGGCACCCCCCTGAGAGCTGGCACCCAGGCGGAGCTGGCACCCCATTTGGCCCGCCCCCCAGGACCAGTGGGCCCCGGCACTTGTCCGGATATGCCACCGGATGACGCTGGCCCTGCCTATAAATAATTCAGATTTATCCATGTTCCCAGTGTTTTCTTGTGTCTTTGCGCATATAGCAGTTTGTCGCTCCATATAGTGCTCTTTCCTTGCGGCTGTGGTAGCATGCACCTGTACTTTCATACTGTTGGGAGGTGCTGGTTTAATTTTAGTTTTTGTATTGTACATTTGGGGGATTAACTGCCTCCATTTGCACTCCCGCCCATCTGCTCAGCGCTTTTAGGGTCCATTCACACGTCCGCAATTTCGTTCCGCATTTTGCGGAACGGAATTGCGGACCCATTCATTTCTATGGGGCAGCACGATGTGCTGCCCGGATCCGGAGTTGCGGATCCGGAATTGCGGATCCGCACTTCCGGGTCCGCAATTCCGATTCCGAAAAAAATAGTACATGTCCTATTCTTGTCCGCGGACAAGAATAGGCATTTTCTATTAAGTGCCGGCGATGTGCGGTCTGCAAAATGCGGAACGCACATGGCCGATGTCCGTGTTTTGTGGATCCGTGGATTTGTGGATCCGCAAAACACACACGGATGTGTCAATGGACCCTTAATCAGAGTGTTATATAGATGGATTCTACATTGTACAGAATTTTGTAGGCTTAGTTAAGCCCAAGAAAGACAAGTCTGATGGTGTAGGTCCCATCCGTTTGAAGCCACTTTGTCGCTGGTAGATAATTTTCATATAGTAAGTATAGCAGTAATGCAATTCAGATTTATCCATGTCTTTGCATGTGTCTTTGCACATGGAGCAGTGTGCTGCTACATTTGCTTCTGCACGCCAGCTGCGGTAGCATGTGCCTGGACTTTACTTCATACAGTTTGGTTGGATGGTGTAACCTTTTTACACTTATGAATGAGCGCTGAACTCATAGGCTGGGAGAAACAGTGGTGTTTTTAATTTCAACTTTGTTCTAGTAAAAGTTACGTTTTATTGTCAGGCGCGGGATGGATTACTGTTTTTCAACAGTCAGTCAGTTGGGCTGCTCAGTCTCAGTCAGTCGGGCTGCTCACATGTAACTTCCTCTTCCTATGGCCTCATGCACACAACCGTTTTTTTTGCGGTCCGCAAAAATGGGTTCCGTTTTTCCGTGATCGTTTTTTCATCCGTGGGTCTTCCTTGATTTTTGGAGGATCCACGGACATGAAAAAAAAGTCGTTTTGGTGTCCGCCTGGCCGTGCGGAGCCAAACGGATCCGTCCTGAATTACAATGCAAGTCAATGGGGACGGATCCATTTGACGTTGACACAATATGGTGCAATTTCAAATGGATCCGTCCCCCATTGACTTTCAATGTAAATATCTGAGTTTTCTCCAATCCGATGGTATATTTTAACTTGAAGAGTCCCCATCACCATGGGAACGCCTCTATGTTAGAATATACCATTGGATTTGAGTTAGATCGTGAAACTCAGATCCGACAGTATATTCTAACACAGAGGTGTTCCCATGGTGATGGGGACGCTTCAAGTTAGAATATACTGAGAACTGTGTACATGACTGCCCCCTGCTGCCTGGCAGCACCCGATCTCTTACAGGGGGCTGTGATCCGCACAATTAACCCCTCAGGTGCTGCACTTGAAGGGGTTAATTGTGCATATCATAGCCCCCTATAAGAGTTCAGGGGCTGCCAGGCAGCAGGGGGCAGACCCCCCTCCCTCCCCAGTTTTAATTTCATTGGTGGCCAGTGTGGCCCCCCGCCCCCCCTCCCTCCTTCTATTGTATTATTTTCATTGGTGGCACAGTGTGCGCCTCCCCCCGCCCCCCCTCCCTCTATTGTATTATCATTGGTGGCCAGTGTGCGCCCCCCCGGCCCCCCCTCTATTGTATTAATATCATTGGTGGCCAGTGTGCGGCCTCCCCTCTCCCCCCCCCGATCATTGGTGGCAGCGGAGAGTTCCGATCAGAGTCCCAGTTTAATCGCTGGGGCTCCGATCAGTAACCATGGCAACCAGGACGCTACTGCAGACCTGGTTGCCATGGTTACTTAGCAATATTAGAAGCATCATACTTACCTGCTGCGCTGTCTGTGACCGGCTGGGAGCTCCTCCTACTGGTAAGTGACAGGTCTGTGCGGCGCATTGCTTAATGATCTGTCACTTACCAGTAGGAGGAGCTCCCAGCCGGTCACAGACAGCGCAGCAGGTAAGTATGATGCCGGGGGGACGGAGAGGGGAGACCGCACACTGGCCACCAATGATATTAATGCAATAGAGGGGGGGCTGGGGGGGCACACACTGGCCACCAATGAAAATAATACAATAGAGGGAGGGAGAAGGGGCGGGGGGGCTGCACACTGTGCCACCAATGAAAATAATACAATAGAGGGAGGGAGCCGCACACTGTGCCACCAATGAAAATAATACAATAGAGGGAGGGGGGGCGGGGGGGCCGCACACTGCCACAAATGAAAATAATACAATAGAGGGAGGGAGGGGGGCAGGGGGGGCCGCTCTGGCCACCAATGAAATTAAAACTGGGGAGGGAGGGGGGTCTGCCCCCTGCTGCCTGGCAGCCCCTGATCTCTTATAGGGGGCTATGATATGCACAATTAACCCCTTCAGGTGCAGCACCTGAGGGGTTAATTGTGCGGATCACAGCCCCCTGTAAGAGATCGGGTGCTGCCAGGCAGCAGGGGGCAGTCATGTACACAGTTCTCAGTATATTCTAACTAGAAGCATCCCCATCACTATGGGAACGCCTCTGTGTTAGAATATACTGTCGGATTTGAGTTTTCACAAAGTGAAAACTCATCTCTGAAAAAGCTTTTATGCAGACGGATCTTCGGATCCGTCTGTATGAAAGTAACCTACGGCCACGGATCACAGACGCGGATGCCAATCTTGTGTGCATCCGTGTTCTTTCACGGACCCATTGACTTGAATGGGTCCGTGAACCGTTGTCCGTCAAAAAAATAGGACAGGTCATATTTTTTTGACGGACAGGAAACACAGATCACGGATGCGGCTGCAAAACGGTGCATTTTTCCGATTTTTCCACGGACCCATTGAAAGTCAATGGGTCCGCGAAAAAAAACGGAAAACGGCACAACCGCCACGGATGCACACAACGGTCGTGTGCATGAGGCCTATGTCAGTGGCTGCTCATGAGAAAGTCACTTTCCATGAAAAGGGAGGGACAGTCAACTAAGAGTTGAGCCATGGATGCAATATATTCATGTGGATGTGAAGAACAAAAGGGGAGCGCCTATTGAATAAAAGGAGCTAACATTACAAAGTGGTTGTTTTTTTATTACAAGGGTACTTATGACCATTGACCAATGCTCAAATAAAGTCAATATTAAAAGCTAGAATAAAGATATAAATATATGTTATTACAACAGTTGCTACTGTTTCACCATTCAGATAATGTTGACGGCTGAGGGGGACTATTATATTTTCTTTGTGTGTCTGTAGTTTACTGATGGGCTCACAGCGACCTGATGTTATTACTGCAGTGCTGTTGCAGTTAAAGGGAACCTGTCACCAGTTTTATGGTGTCCTAACTAAGGGCAACATAAATAAGTGACCGATTCTCTTGGCACAATGCTGGGTCACTTTCTTTAATTGACCCAGTCAATCTGCCAACATCTTGTATTGAAAAGCTCCAGCTGATAATGATGAGTCATGAATATTTATGAGCTCCTGACTCTCCCCGGCCACCTGCTGCTGAATGACAGTTTTTTTCCCATAGGAATCAGCAGCAGGTGGGCAGGGGAGTGGCTATAGCTCTGAATTAAATAAACGCTGGACTCAATGACATCACGCTGGACTCAAATCAGCTCATTAGCATGCGGCATCTTTGTGTGTATATTATGAGGTAACCATCTGTCACTCCAGTAAGTGAATACATCTAAGGTACTTTTTAGTAGTTAATGATTGTATATAATTAGTTAGATTATAATCAAAAAACCACATGACAGGTTCCCTTTATGTCATTTTTTGGGGGGATTACTTTTTATGCTACTTAAAGTTACCTACAGTATTATTTTCTAGAAAATGAATGCGCAAGATGAACCCACACTATAATATAATGTTTGCATACTTCTATTACGAGGGGCACTCCCAGCATGCTCTATTCACTTCTACGGGAGTGCTGAGAAGAACAGAGCAAGTATGCATGCTGGGAGTTGTAGTTTCACAACAGCTGGAGTACCGGAGGTTGCCTACCCCTGCTCTATTGTGATGCATTGAAATGAAACAAATGCTTGAACACTATAGCACCGCTGATATTAAAGTCTTAAGGCTGTATTACACAGCCCGATGTGGCAAACGATTGTCGGGAAGGTAGTATTCCCTCCTGGCAATCGCCTGCTCGCTAGCGGAGGAGACTGCTGCTATTACATGCAGCGATCTCTTCCGCAGCATGGAGAGGAGTGAACGCTAGGCCATCGCTCGCCGCCATGCTGTATAGTGGTTTGCCAGCAGCAGATTGTTATTAGACACCACAATCTGCCGCCTGCAAGTGATTATTTTTTAACATGGTAAACGATTTGGATTGCCCAATGATCGAGTGTTTGCTCGTTTATCGGGAAATCGGCGGCAGTATTACACTGCAAAAATAGGCAGGTGTAATACAGGCTTAAGACCACCACAGAATTTTTATTGTAAGCTTGATATTGATATACTCTGCAGGTTTCTCTAAATGATTCCACTATTCATTGCATTGGCCCACCCTGGTTTATTTAACTCACCTCAGTTTGGATGACATGTTCTTGGCAGATCTGTCTGTATGAAAAGCAGGAAGCTAGTTGACTCCTAGTGAACAGTCTATTATTCAAGTCTCAGAGATAAATATCTCCAAAAAAGGAGGAGACAAGCTAGCAGACTGAGAAGAGCTGTCACAAACAAGGATCTTTTTCTTTTTTTTTTTTTAAAGTTTTTTAGTGATTTTATAGCTTGCTTTTTCATGCACTCTATCACTTTACATTGAAGTAGGGTATTGGCTCTAAAGTATGTAACCTACATAAACCCCTAAATATTTTATTGGGGTCCTTTGAAGTTGTACATGTTAGGCTTCTTTCACATCAATGTGCAGGCTGTTAACTATAATGGGCCGATTGACTATTATGGGATCTGGCGGAGATCTGGCCGCCACCCTGCAAAAATGCTGAAATGCGGACGGACGAAAACCTCAGGGATATTTGCTGGGTAGTGGCTGGATCTCCGCCGGATCCCATTATAGTAAGTGTGGCTGGCAGGCATTGCAGTAACATGGGCCAATGCTGGATCCACAGAGGTCCGGCGGGCTGTTCTCAACCAAAACAGCCTGCCGGAGCTAAAAACGCTGGTGTAAAACTAGCCATATGCTATTTATGGTGGTCAATGGTAAATTACCTAGTCTGATTATTGCAGGCTCAAAAAGATGTCCATCAAGTTCATCCTTTTTAGACAAACCTCCGTTTATCCAGAGGCCAAAACCCCTCTTTAATTTGCCATAAAATGAAAAATATTATTATTGAATATGTTTTATATACTACTTTATTTTACTGCGGTGGTTATAGTTTATGTTGTTTTAGGATGCTGTTTCAGTACTCTAGTGGGCCCCTGCAAAGGGTTAAAAGAGTTTTCCGAGACGTCATTATTGATAAGTCATTATGTAGTGCCCTGGAGCAGGGTTACTTTGAAGTCTAGACATTTGTGGAGATTTGCCTATTTCTCCTATGCAAAGTTATAAACTTCTTACTTTTATTTCACTTTAAATGGTTAACTTGCAATCACTTATACTGTTTAATACTGCCTAAATGTATTTCATATGTTTGGTGTGATGAATACCTTGCTCATTTGCAAAGCATTATGGAAAGGGTTAATGGACAATGAGAGACTTTTGTGACTGGTAATTTTACTCAGCTACCATAAGGTTTGAAGAAGAGCATGTTTTAGAGGGAAAAAGCCAAAAGTTGTTTACTACCAAAACCAGACTGACCTTTTGAATGCCAGGTATTGGTATGTTATCATGTCTGAAAACCTGTTTTTGTCTGAAACATCTGCTTTCTATTGAATATCATTTAAACTCTAATGTAAGTCTATGAGATACAGGAGTTGAAACATTGTATTTGTTGTGCTGAGCTTCTTCACTCCACCCCTCCTACTAGACGGGTCTAGTTCAGCTACAATTGGTATATAAGGGGAGCAGTCAGAGTCTTGCAGCTAGGGAACAGTGCTTGGAGGGGGATACTCTGTCAGACTACCTGAATGACCATGAAGATCTCTATTAGGGTGAATAGGAAAGCAAATCAAAAGATCCCATGTACTAGGCCCCTAAGGGCCCTTGCAGACGAGCCTGTCCGGATTAGGTCCAGGTGTGTTGCTTCTGCGGAAAATCATGCGAGTAGGTACGCAATTGCAGTCAGTTTTGACTGCGATTGCGTTCCGTCGTTCAGTTTTTATTGCGCGGGTGCAATGCGTTTTGCACGCGCGTGATAAAAAACTGACTGTGGTACCCAGACCCAAACCCGAACTTCTTCACTGAAGTTCGGGTTTGGGATCGGTGTTCTGTATATTTTATTATTTTCCATTAGAACATGGTTATAATGGAAAATAATAGCATTCTTTAATTCAGAATGCTAAGTAAAAGGTCCATTGTGGGGTTAAAAATAAAAAAAAATTGTAACTCACCTCATCCACTTGATTGCGCAGTCGGGCTCGTCTTCTTTCTTCTTCTTGCAGGATCTGGCTGTAAAAGGACCTTCGGTGATGTCATCGCAGGTCCTGCTGAATGAAGATAGAAGGTTCTTTTCCAGCCAGGTCCTGCAAGAAGAAGAAGAAAGAAGACGAGCCCGACTGCGCAATCAAGTGGATGAGGTGAGCTAAAAAAAAAATAATTTAACCCCACAATGGACCCTTTACTTAGCATTCTGAATTAAAGAATGCTATTATTTTCCATTATAACCATGTCATAATGAAAAATGATAAAGTAAATAGGGTCCCTGTTAACTCATCCCTCGTCTCCTTAGCAACCATGCATGAAAATCGCATTGCATCCGCACTTGCTTGCGGATGCTTGCGATTTTCACGCATCCCTATTCATTTCTATGAAATTAATATAGAACATGCTGCGATTTTCACACAACGCACAAGTGATGCATGAAAATCAGCACTCATCTGAACAGCCCCATTGAAGTGAATGCACCCACGCGGAATACTCGCCCGTGTAAAAGGGGCCTAAGGGGGATAATAGTTATAAAAAAAGATTAAAAAACCCTACCAATATCTCAAAAGTTTAAATCACGCTCCCTTTCCCACTTTTACGCAAAAACTGCGGCTCGGATGCGGACCAGAAAAACGGTCGTGTGCAAGAGGCCTTAGAGTCACAAATATTACATACAGTCAACTTTGTAGTGGACAATGCTTGATACTACAGACAGGCCACACAGGCCTCTATCACTGCGGCGGCAGCCGTGCCTACTTGGACAATGGAGGAAGACACAGACGTGCACTGACCGTCAGAGCTGGACAAAGCAGCAGGTGCGCTTCGATGCTCACTGGGAGCAGAGGGACACTGGCAGACGACCACTGCCGGTGTTACATACTGCACCCGAACTAAGTTATAGCATAAATGTAACACAATAGATGACTGATTCTCTTGAAATATCTTTGGCCCTATTCTTATGAATTGGTCGGAAGATTCATTTCAGGTAGAAATAAATTCAACCTGAATGAAAAGTGCCCTAACAGCCTTAAATAATAGACTCATAGGGGGGGCAGCAGCTTCGGCAGCTGCAGTAGCAATACAATATGGAGCATGTTGGACAGGGAGACAGTGATGGTAGCATGATTAATAGTCAGTCAGCAATGGCAGACCTATTCATTGGCATCAGCTGCATTTGAAAATCCTCACAGATCCGTGCCTGGTAATACAACAATTTTGCCTCCCTTTTGGTATCAGGAAAACATTCTTTCATTTTGCTTTCATAGAGAAGGTCTACAATCATGGCTAGCCAGTGGTCATCTCTTTGCTTGATGCTAATGAGGAGGCACCAAGTTGCAGTGCAAGGACCCTGGCAAGGCCCCTTTATACCCTTAAGCATCCCCTCTATATTCAAGTCTTAAAGGGGTTATGCCTTGATCGATGTAAAAAATGAAAATCAGACATAATATAGTACCGGACAATCTCATTCTAACAAATCTAGCACCAGCCCTGTACCATACTTGGATCCAGAGATCTCCCCATTCACTGCTCCAATTGCTCGGCTAGATTATCCTTAGCCTGGCAGCTCAGGGTGTGTGTCCTTTATGCTGCAGCTCTCTCTCTATAAATGTCACAGCTTCTAATAGAACGTACTAAGCACGTTTGACCAGCTCAGTGAGATGGACAAAAAATAAGGAAAACAAAAATCAGCAGGTGGCGCTATACAGAAAGGTTTTATTGAATAACTCAGTAACTATACTAAATTTTTAATTACATGCAATTACAAAAATATTCTGATTCAGGTGCTGGATTGAAAACTGTAAGATATGTTTCATAACACAACCCATCAAAGAATGTGGATACAATGCAATTCAAGAGGGGGAAGCTGAGTGCACAGGGCATCTGGGGGGTGTCCAGACATGGCATCTGGAGATGTCAGACTGTAAGGGTCCATTCACACGTCCGTAAGTGTTTTACGGATCTGAAAACACGGACACCTGCAATGTGGTGCGATCCGCAATTTGCGGACAGCACATCACAGACACTATAATAGAAAATGCCTTTTCTGGTCCGCAATTGCGGACAAGAATAGGACATGTTCTATTTTTTTCAGGAACGGAATTGCGGATCCCAAAAAAAGAATGCGGATTCCGAAAATGCGGATTCACATGCGTTCCAGCCCCATTGAAAGTGAATGGGTCCACAAATTGCGGAACGAATGCAGACATGTGAATGGACCCTAAATGAAATCAAAGATACAGGCTGCGCCTAAAGGCAGCATTTCTGAGAATGTTATACTAGTAAATTGCTGTTTGTATCACAGTTGTCACAATACCATCCTGCATCTCTTTTTCCAATGAAATGGCCTGTTGTACTTGCTCTTGGAGAAAGCAAAGATCAAAAATGAGTCCTGCCCACCTCAAGAGCTTTTTAAGCAAACTTTTTAGGCCCCTTTCACACAGGCGAGTATTCTGCGCGGATGCGATGCGTGAGTTGCACCCGCACTGAATACCGACCCATTAATTTCTATGGGGCTGTTCACATGAGCGGTGATTTTCACGCATCACTTGTGCGTTGCGTGAAAATCGCAGCATGCTCTATATTCTGCATTTTTCACGCAACGCAGGCCCCATAGAAGTGAATGGGGTTGCGTGAAAATCGCAAGCATCCGCAAGCAAGTGCGGATGCTGTGCGATTTTCACGCACGGTTGCTAGGAGACGATCGGGATGGAGACCCGATCATTATTATTTTCCCTTATAACATGGTTATAAGGGGAAATAATAGCATTCTGAATACAGAATGCATAGTAAAATAGCGCTGGAAGGGTTAAAAAAAATAAAAAAAATAAATTAACTCACCTTAGTCCACTTGATCGCACAGCCGGCATCTCCTTCTGTCTCCTTTGCTGAACAGGACCTGTGGTGACGTCATTCCGGTCATCACATGATCCATCACATGATCTTTTACCATGGTGATGGATCATGTGATGACCGGAGTGACGTCACCACAGGTCCTGTTCAGCAAAGGAGACAGAAGGAGACAGAAGGAGATGCCGGGCTGCGCGATCAAGTGGACTAAGGTGAGTTAAATTATTATTATTATTTTTTTAACCCCTCCAGCGCTATTTTACTATGCATTCTGTATTCAGAATGCTATTATTTCCCCTTATAACCATGTTATAAGGGAAAATAATACAATCTACAGAACACCGATCCCAAGCCCGAACTTCTGTGAAGAAGTACGAGTTTGGGTACCAAACATGCGCGATTTTTCTCACGCGAGTGCAAAACGCATTACAATGTTTAGCACTCGCGCGGAAAAATCGCGCGTGTTCCCGCAACGCACCCGCACATTTTCCCACAACGCCCGTCTGAAAGAGGCCTTAGAGTTAGTATATCGTAGTTCATTATAAATAGCAGAAGTATGATCTCTCCTGTGACTATTATATAAAGACAGTACTATACAGTGCTGATACATTATGGATGAAAATCTTCATACCTTCTGAAACTCAATACATTGAGTGCCTGCTGCAGATCTGTTCTGTAGAATTTCAGCCAAACATTAGACTGCCACACTTTTTATGGAAAACCACGAATCAATTAACAAAAGTCTCCTTCCTATTTTATGAACTGTCCACTAATTTACTGTTGAATAATAACCTTATAGATGTTTCCAAAAAAAATTTCAGGAGATGCAGGAGAAAGCCATAAAATAATAAGAGCCATCTGAGCAGATGAATCTAATGCTGCTCCATCACCACCGCTGCAGTGGTCCCATCTGGTCCTTGTTTACTGCACTACAGCAATATTGTGCCCATCTACCTATGTCTCTGGCTTCAGTATTGTACGTACATCAGAAGACCACCATGGACAGTAATTTCTGCAGCGATCACTTTGGTAGACCAGCATGTTATTGCTACTTGGGGACCGGGACCCCCAGAGCAGCGACTGGTGTGGGAATTTATCAATGGTCTTACTCTTAAAATATTTTATGAACTTTCCCCTCTTGGCAAACTATTTGCTGATCTTAAAAAATTTGGTATAAAATAAATATACATGCAAAATACAGAAAATACGTCTACCTTTTAAGAACATGAAGTTCTAAGTGCAGATAAAATAACCCTTTAAAGCAGAGAGCTTCCTAAGAGAACCGTAACATGCAAAAATGACAAAAAGTAAAGGAAACATTTCAAGTATATATGAATTTCAGCAAAAAAAAGTGCAAGATTGTCATTAGTTTTTTTTTTTTTTCAAATGACTCACATCAGCTACTCTAATCTTTCATCAGTAGCAAGCATATTGCTAAACAAAATAGCCATCTATGCACACACTCAGCAGTAAGATCACTGAAAATGTCATAGAAGAAATAGAAGAGAATCAGAGTCTTTTTTACCATGTCAGGGAGTTGCATGTTCAGAGGAAAAAAAGCATAAAAAGGACTTCCAAGTGAGAGGAGAAACAGGAAGAGGGAAGCTGGAGGGGCGGGGGAGTGGTGATTTACAGATGAGGAAATTACATTTGTCAGTATATCCTTTACTGTTCTTACAGTTATCCACATTAGGCTCCTATTGCATGCTTTATTGTCCTGGAAAAAGGAAAGGGAATCCAAAAGCACCTGTTTTAACTTTCCAGATGCTAGTATCCAAAAGCACAACTTTCCAGATGCTAGTATCACAATGCTGGAGTGTTCAATGTTTCATGTAGACCTTTTTTTGGTATCTTATACTGTATACTGTACCAATACCCCCACCTCCACATATGGTAAAACATATGGTTAAGCCAAGCATTTGTGGACTTAATAAAGTGAACATCAATCTGCAGAGAAAAAGACACATGCTATACATTGATCCATTACTGCTAAGTAGAAATGAGTGAATCAACTCTGACGCTCGGAAATTAAAACTGATTTTTTTCAAAAAATCTGATTCATTCGAATCAGAATTTTGTGTAATTTGGTTTCTGAGAATTGAGGATAGATGAGAAAGGGAGAAAAAAACACAAGGAACTTTGTATGTTTTGACCAAAGTACATAGGCCCATGTAACACATCCCTGTGGCCTCTTTTGATTGGGTCTCTACACTCATGTCAAGACAGAAATGCGTCAAATTTGATAAGTTTTTCTAAAATAATGGTAAAGCAGACTCTTGCTCGACTGACGTAAAATTAAGTTCCCATTATGATAAATGGGACCATTTAGGACTGAGCTGTCCTTGTCTGTAATCTTTGCCTTAGGCCACATTAACACAAACGTATGTGTTTTGCATTCGTGTGAATGTAGCCTAAGGCAAAAAATATGGATGACGTCCTTTTGGCATCCGTATTGCATGTTTTTTTTTTTGCAGATTCATTCTAATTCAAATTAATTCTAACCTTTCTAATTTGCCCTTCCCGCTATCAGACCACAACCTACTCACCATCAGAGAAAGCTTCAGTGCACAGTCCCCACAGACCCTCTACACAACTGCTCAGTCCTCTTCTCCCAAAACCCGCTTCTCCACCATTATAGAAGAAAAACTCTCCACTCTACTCTCCAAATCACATCTCACCACCTGTACACTTGATACGATCCCATCCCACCCCACCTCACCCCAAACCTCACCACAGTGTTTATCCCAGCCCTGACCCATCTCTTCAACCTATCACTAACCTCTGGTGTCTTCCCCTTTGGTTTTAAACATGCTACCATTACACCCATCCTCAAAAAGCCTTCACTTGACCCATCTTCTTGGTCCAGTTATCGCCCCATATCACTTCTTCCATATGCCTCAAAGCTACTTGAGCAACATGTCCATTCTGAACTGTCCTCTCATCTCTCCTCCTGCACCCTCTTTGACCGGCTACAATCTGGCTTCCGACCCCACTACTCGACTGAGACTGCCCTCACCAAAGTCACCAATGATCTACTAATGGCCAAAACCAAAAAACATTTCTCTGTCCTCCTTCTCCTTGACCTGTCCTCTGCCTTTGACACTGTCGACCACTCCCTTCTGTTACAAACTCTCTCATCTCTTGGCATCACTGACCTCGCCCTCTCCTGGATCACATCATACCTCACAGAGCGGACATTTAGCGTCTCCCACTCTCACAACACCTCCTTGTCTCATTCCCTATCTGTTGGTGTCCCTCAAGGCTCTGTCCTAGGACCCCTGCTCTTCTCTATCTACACATTTGGCCTGGGACAGCTCATAGAGTCCCATGGTTTTCAGTATCACTTTTATGCTGATGACACACAAATCTACCTATCACCACCTTACTATCCAGAATCCCACAATGCTTATCTTTCATATCCTCCTTCTCCTCTCGCTTTCTAAAACTTAACATGGATAAAACAGAATTCATCATCTTTCCCCCATCTTGCTCAACCCCCCCCAATAGACCTATCTATCACGATCAATGGCTGCACACTTTCCCCGGTCAACCAAGTCCGCTGCCTTGGAGTGACCTTGGATTCTGCCGTATCTTTCCGACTGCACATCCAAGCCCTTTCCACCACCTGCCGCCTACAACTAAAAAACATCTCCCGCATACACGCTTTCCTCAACTTTGAGTCTGCGAAAATGCTTGTACATGCTCTCATCATCTCCCGCCTGACTACTGCAACATCCTCCTCTGTGGCCTTCGATCTAGCACTCTCGCACCCCTCCAATCTATCCTCAACTCTGCTGCCCGACTAATCCACCTCTCCCCTCTGACAATGCCTTCACTGGCTCCCCATTGCCCACTGAATTCAGTTAAAAATACTAACAAATACATACAAGGCTGTCCACAACCTGTCCCCCCCCCTACATCTCTGAGCTACTTATCCGATACATCCCCACACGCAATCTCCGATCCTCATAAGACCTCCTTCTCTCCTCTTATCACCTCTTCCCACAATAGCCTCCAAGACTACTCCCCTGCATCCCCCATACTCGGGAACTCACTACCTCAACATATCAGATTCTCACCTACAGTGGAATCCTTCAAAAGAAACCTGAAAACCCACTTCTTTAGACAAGCCTACAACCAGTGACCCTGCTGCCTCTATACCGCCATAACCAGCTTTACCCTCTCCTACTGTGTCCTTCCTCCATCCCTTGTAGATTCCAAGCGCCCATGTGCAGGGCCCTCTCTCCTTCTGTACCAGTTTGTAACTCGTCTTGTTCATGCTTAGTGCAACTGTCTGTATTATGTATGTATACCCCTTCTCATATGTATAGCACTATGGAATGACTGGCGCTTTAATAATAAATAATAATAATAATTGTACAAACGCCTATCTTTGTCCGCAAAACGGACAAGAATAGGAAATGCTCTATATTTTTTGCGGGGCTACGGAATGGACATACTGATGCAGACTTCTGTCCGCATCTTTTGCAGACCCATTGAAATGAATGGGTCCTCATCCAATCTGAAAAAAAAAGGAGCGGACATGGAAACAAAATACGTCATGTGCATATAGCCTAATTAGTAGATTATGTCAGATAACCTATATTGGGATGTATGGTGATATATGAAGTCCTGCTATTGATGCTATTTTATGAGCCAATTAAATTGATTTTGGCATCTTTAATTGCACGCAGATAATTTACGTTATTTGCTTTTACATAGTTTGCTGATTTTTTTTTATTGTATTATGTGCACTAAACAGCACACAGAACATTACGTGGACATAGTCATGCCTAATTCAACAGCATTTGGGAAAAGTATGGATGGCTTTATGTAAAAATTATGGGGGTCATTTCTCAAAAAGAAATATGCCTAAATTAGAGTCCTTTGTGCTGCTATCTGTGATTTCTCCCAGCTCACGTAAGGCCCGTCTCATTTACCATTTTCTATAGCTGTTTTAGGCCTAGAAAATGGTCTAAATGTACGACAGCTAAGAAGCTGGCTTACATTTAGAAGCAGCGGAGGATCCGCTGAAGTTATGTAGAGGTCGACGGCTCTTCATAACCTTGGCGGATCCACCGCCAGGTATAGGGGTTATTAAGAACAGCATCTACAGCATCTACAGATCTGCACAGTATCATGACCAGACGTTTGCAGTTCCCTGTTTGTGAACTATTTTAATTTCTCACTTATTTCGTTAAGACATGATGAGTGATTTTACTTCCTTGAAACATTTATTGAGACCTTACAAGATTGACTAATAAATTGCATAAAATGGTGTGTCATTTCCTACTTCTTAATGCCAGTTCTTTGTTAAAATCAGAAATGACTGTGTACAAAATTCTCAAAACTACCTTAAATGGTTGTTCTTAGAATTACAATTTATCACATATCCACAGAACAGATTATAAGTATCTGATCGGTGGGTGTCTGACCAGTGGTCCTGCTGCAGCGGCCCACTGCCAGCGTCAGGGGGATCCCTTACCCCTTAGGAGGTTTCTACGAAATACAGTCCTGATCAAAAGTTTAAGACCACTTGAAAAATAGCAAAAAATCATATTTAGCATGGCTGGATCTTAAAAAGGTTCCAAGTAGAGCTTCAACATGCAACAAGAAGAAATGGGAGTGAGACAAAACATTTTTTGAGCAATTCAATTTAATGTAAACAACGAATAAACTGAAACAGACTGCTTTTCAGCTGATCAAAAGTTTAGGACCACACCTCCAAAAAAAACTACACCCCCCAAAACAGAAATCCAACTTCCAAACATGAACTCAGTAATGAGTAGCTCTGCCGTTATTGTTGATCACTTCAAAAATTTGTTTCGGCATGCTTGATGCAAGCGTTTCCATGAGGTGAGTGGGAACATTTCTCCAAGTGGTGAAGATGGCCGCACGAAGGCCATCTACTGTTTGGAACTGTTGTCCATTTTTGTAAACTTCCCTTTCCATCCATCCCCAAAGGTTCTCAATTGGATTTAGATCAGGGGAACATGCAGGATGGGCCAAAAGAGTGATGTTATTCTCCTGAAAGAAGTCCCTTATCCTGTGGGCATTGTGTACTATAACGTTGTCCTGTTGAAAAACCCAGTCGTTACCACACAGTCGAGGGCCCTCAGTCATGAGGAATGCTCTCTGCAACATCTAGACATAGCCAGCGGCCGTTTGACGCCCCTGCACTTCCTGAAGCTCTATTGTTCCACTGAAGGAAAAAGCACCTCAGACCATTATGGCGCCCTCTCCACTGTGGCTCATAGAAAACATCTCAGTTGGGATCTGCTTGACATGCCAGTAACGTTGGAAACCATCAGGACAATCAAGGTTACATTTTTTCTCATCAGAGAATAAAACTTTCTTCCACCTTTGAATGTCCCATGTTTGGTGCTCTCTTGCAAAGTCCAAACGAGCAGTTCTGTGGCGTTCAAGGAGACGAGGTCTTTGAAGACGTTTTTTGTTTTTGAAGCCCTTCAGTCTCAGATGCCATCTGATGGTTATGGGGCTGCAGTCAGCACCAGTAAGGGCCTTAATTTGGGTCAAGTATCATCCAGTGTCTTGATGGACAGCCAATTGGATCCTCCGACTCAGTGCTGGTGAAATTTTTTGGGGTCTTCCACTTGACTTTTTTGTTCCATAACCATCAGGATCATTTAAGAAATTCCAAATGACTCTCTTACTGCGTCCCACCTCAGCAGCGATGGCATGCTGTGAGAGACCCTACTTATGCAGTTCAACAACCCGACCACGTTCAAAAAGGGAGAGTTTTTTTGCCTTTGCCATCACAACGTGTGACTACCTGACAGACAATTACAATGAATCCACATCTTTGCACAGATTTGGCCTTTTAAAGGCATGTGGCCCTAAAATTTGGATCAGCTGAAAAACAGCCTGTTTCAGTTTAATCGTTATTTTCAATTAATTGAATGCTCAAAAAATGTTTTGTCTCACTCTCATTTCTTCTTGTTGCATGTTGAAGCCCTACTTGGAACCTTGTTAAGATCCAACAATGTAAAATATGATTTTTTGCCATTTTTCAAGTTGTCTTAAACTTTTGAACAGGACTGTATGTCCCTATTATAGAGCAAGTAAACGTGACGCCAGTTGCAGTTAAGCAACGAGGACATGGAGTCCCCTTTGTATATGGTAGTGTGGGTAACCAGGGTAGGATTGCCAGAGTGATGTAGAGTGGCCTACAATGTCTCTGTGGATGTTGTATGCACATGTCACGGAACTCCTACCTGGATATCCTTGGATCCCAGACGTGGTGTAATCCGAAGCAATTGCAAAAGGTTTGAATAACTTGGATGATGTAGGAATAATTGAGTCCAGACTTATAGTAATATCCAGAGTTGTAGTAACATAACTTTACTTGGCATAAAACAGTAATCCAAACAGTTTCCAAATGGTATCTTTGCCATCAGCAGGTATTGGCTTAACTTTGGCAGGCAAACACTTCTGAAACAATCTCAGCTCTGCTATGCGGTAGCTTTCTCAGCTCTGCAATGCTAGCTGGAGTAAATAGGAACTTCTCCTCTTCTGCTGGAACTTTAGCTCAGCTATAGTTTCTTTATCTTTAGTCATAGGAACTTTGTGTCCTGGTTTGAGTAACTTCAGCTCTAGCTTCAGCTCGGATGAAGGCAATGCAAGCCCAGGAAGGGACAAGCAACCATGTAGGCTTAAGAGGCAGGGCCTCTGGGCACAGCAGATCAGGAAGAGCTCTGCTGGCCGACACACAACCTCTCCCTGAGGAGAGTAGGCTAGACTGCTCACTAACTAACTAACTCCTCCCTTTCTAAAGAGGGCTTGAATAGAACCAGAAGGTTCCTCTCCAGGGAAACTAACTCTGCCAATGTTGCTGCCACCTGCTGGTGAACCAGGCACATTACATGTCAACATAACATTTGCATGAAAATGAATACATAAACATTGCAGGATATGGCAATAAATATAAGAGATGACACAGGATCACACAATGCAGATAGTGGGGGTGCAAAAGAAGTGGCAATGCCACTCTGGGGTATTATACCTCCACTAATGACAAAAATGAGTCTGCTGTCCCTCCCATTTGAATGTAGCACTGGTCAAGTGTATGGACTGCCAAAGGTAACCAAGTACACTTCTCAGTACTGTAGAGTTTTAATGGAGTGGCAGGGTGCATGCTTGTCCACTGCTTTGTTCAAACAGGAGACACAGAATACCTGCTCTTATGATCGGTGGGAACCCCCACAGATTCTCTGGATAGGTGATAATTTTGTTATTCTGGGACAACATCCATAAAGTAGTTTCCTGGGTTCAGAGCTGAATCCAGACATATCTCCATTTTCAACCAGGCAGCCCCCTGATCTGATCATCGGAGCATTTCTTGCTCCGATGCTCTACTTTGCCCTGCATTGAATTGCGCAGGGCAAAAGCTTTTTAGTCATCACTGGCACTGATGGGCGGGCTTTAGCGCTGTCCTAGCCTATAAGATGGCTAGAGTAGCGCTAAAGCCCACCCATCAGTGCCGGTGATGTCACCAGAAACACTGCTAGGCAGAAGCCTCCTACTAGCAGTGTAAAAACACAAACAAAAACCCCTTTCCCAGCGTGATCCAGCTCAGGGCAAGGGAGAGAATCGGAGCATGTAAAGCTCCGATGTCCATGTTAGAGGGGCTAGAGGGGTGAAAATGAGGATATGTCCAGGTTCAGCTCTAAACCTGGACAACCCCTTTAAAGATTACCACCTCCATAATATATAAGTTCGCAAAACCATTGTTGCTATATGGAAATTGCTAGTTAATTAATGCATGATTTGTGGGTGTCCAACTTATGGGAACCCTTCTAATCAACAGAATGAAGAAGCAGCGGTGCTCATTAAAGTATTGTGGCTCCCTATTTGCAACATCTGGAATGGTGACATCCATACAAGCATGAGTGTGTCTGATATTGCAGCTCATTTACAGGGGCTGAGCTTCAGTACTAGACGCAGCCGTACTTAACATTAACTTATATAGGGCATCTCTATCAGCTTTGATTCATCCAATAGTGAAGAATGTTACGGGTTTATAGCCGGGCATAAGATCACGCAGATATTTGGAACATCAACACTAACTGAGAGCAGCATGTTTATGATTAGAGTGACCCTGTCGATATATAGTGGGCGTGGCAGTTTTTGCTGAATATGCTGTTATCCTAGTCCCCTAATGACACTGTTTCGTTAGTGACGCTTGTCAATGCATTTTAAGGAAATGTGTCACCAAAAATTTTATCTGCCATTTAAAACCAGATAGCAAAACATCTTTTTTTCTAATCTGTTTTTTTTTTCTGATTCTTTTTATTTTATTTCCTGAATGGCTGCTATCTTGCCTGAGCTGTACTTAACAGCATTTGCAAAACTTTATGGCAGCCCCATAGGCCATAGACACAACGGTCAGGAGTAGAGATGAGCGAATTTTTCAAAAATTTGATTCGCCGGGTTCGACGAATCTTCTGAAAAATGTATTTGTGGCGTTAAAAAAGGCTAGAGCGCCTTTATAGTGGTGTAGAACACCGTGCTTTGCAGTAACACACATAGGGAGTCTGCTGTGGTAGTGAAATAATACTGAGTCAGTATGACATGCAGATAACAGGCATTGCTCTTAGATTCACTGCACACTTCACTTATTTGGGAAGTCAAGGGGCCAAAATTGACCAAATAACTCAAGTATGAACTCAGCCTTGCAGGTCGATGTTAGCACCAAGAAGAAGCGCACTCCTTTTACACCGTCGTCAGCTGATTCCACATAAAAGTCTACAGGACCTGTTCTATTAAACGCTTATACAAGTAGAGCCCCCAACAGAGTGGAGAGGGTGTCAGCCGTAGAGATGGCCTTACGGCTCACCCGGCGGTTGTTTCATGGTGAATTTAGCTCGTTTGCGATTCGCCAAACATGCGAACATATGGCGATGTGGTACATGTGACAACAATCTCCTGTATTCTTCATATGTCTGGGTTATGGGGTAGAGTGGCAAGACAAAAGCCTTTTCTGACGAAGAAAAACATCCAAGCCAGGCTACATATTGCTAAAACACATCTGAAGTCTCCCAAAAGCATGTGGGAAAAGGTGTTATGGTCTGATGAAACCAAGGTTGAACTTTTTGGCCATAATTCCAAATGTTTGACGCAAAAACAACACTGCACATCACCAAAAGAACACCATACCCACAGTGAAGCATGGTGGTGGCAGCATCATGCTTTGGGGCTGTTTTTCTTCAGCTGTAACTGGGGCCTTAGTTAAAGGGATTCTGTCATCAGAAATGAGCCCTATAAGCTAGACATATGACGATGTCCCTTGTAAAACACTGAATCCTAAAGTGAGTTTATCAAATGCCCCTGTGGCTCTATATTCATAAAAAAGCGGTTTATATCACCTGTCAATCACTTCAAAATGTGTCCAAGGGGATGTCTCATGGTGAAAGGTGCCCGGCTGCAGCCATCTCGTTTAGGTGCCCAGCGCCGCCTTCTGAGCTGAAATTGCCACCCTCCCTTTCATTCGATCCGCCTACCTCAGGTGACTAACCTTCCTTGTGCCCAGCCGTGTCCAGCCACGCCCGCCTGTGAAGGAACCCAGCACCGCCTATGTCTCTTCCTTTCATCTACGATAGATAGCCGTAATCTCGCGATGCGATGCTAGAGGGAGTTATGAACAGTTCCAAATACCAGTCAATATTGGCACAAAACCTTCAGGCTTCTGCTAGAAAGCTGAACATGAAGAGGAACTTCATCTTTCAGCATGACAATGACCCAAAGCATACATCCAAATCAACAAAGGAATGGCTTCACCAGAAGAAGATTAAAGTTTTGGAATGGCCCAGCCAGAGCTCAGACCTGAATCTGATTAAAAATCTGTGGGGTGATCTGAAGAGGGCTGTGCAAAGGAGATGCCCTCGCAATCTGACAGATTTGGAGTGTTTTTGCAAAGAAGAGTGGGCAAATCTTGCCAAGTCAAAATGTGCCATGCTGATAGACTCATACCCAAATAGACTGAGTGCTGTAATAAAATCAAAAGGTGCTTCAACAAAGTATTAGTTTAAGGGTGTGCACACTTATGCAACCCTATTATTTTATTTTTATATTTTTTCTTCCCTCTACCTCAAAGATTACAGTTTATAGGTCACATTAAAAGGTGGAAAAAATTCTGAAATGATTTATCTTAGTCTAATTTTTTTTTTTTACATCACAGAAACCTGACATTCTAACAGGGGTGTAGACTTTTTATATCCACTGTACCTGCTACCACCAAATATTGATTTAGGTGTTCTATATACCTGTTTACACAAAATACTGATTGAGGGGTGCGAATTACCTGCTTCTACAACATACTGATTAAGGGGTTCTATATACCTGCTTCCAAATATTGATTAAAGAGTTCTATATACCTGTTTCCACAAAATACTGATTGAGGGGTGCGATATACCTGCTTCCACAAAAAAACTGACTAAGGGGTTTGATATCCCAGCTTCCACAAAATAAAGATTGAAGGGTGTGATATACCTCTTGCCCCAAAAAAACTGATTGAGGGTTGCGATATACCTGCTTCCACAAAATACTGATTAAGGAGTTTGATATACCAGCTTTCATAAAATACTGATTGAGTGATGCAATATACCTGCTTCCACCAAATATTGATTTAGGGGTTCTATATACCTGTTTCCACAAAATACTGATTGAGGGGTGCGATATACCTGCTTCTACAAAATACTGGATTAAGGGGTTCTATATACCTGCTTCAACAAAATATTGATTGAGGGGTGCAATATAACTGCTTCCACTAAATTTTAATTGAGGCCTACGGTGCACTAACTTCCACAAAATAGTGATTTAGGGGTGCGATATACCGGCTTCCACCAAATATTGATTCCGGGGTTCTATGTACCTGTTTCCACAAAATACTGATTGAGGGGTGCGATATACCTGCTTCCACAAAATACTGATTAAGGGGTTTGATATACCTGCTTCCACAAAATACAAAAGACATAACTTGTCTTGAAGGAGTGGCACCTTCATTTGTGAATATGCTCCTATTTTGGGAGTAGTATTCATGTGCAGTTTTGCCCCACCTATGTAATAGGTAACCTTGATGAAGGTGGTACACATAGGTGTGTGTGCTCCTCCTCCCACCGTTTGCTGCTGCACATGGATGTAACTAGGAGCAACACACTATATGTGCGGGGTCTGCGCTCCTGAACATAAATGCATAATGGCATAGGCAGGTTTAGCGTAGGACCTGCCTAAACTGAGACCACCTTGTCACTTGGTAGGTGGGCTTAGATGTGTTTTTATCAAAATGTATTGACCAAGTGTCTCAGATTTTATCAATAGAGTGAGGGCTTAGTCCATATGTTATGCTTGCATCTACTATTATAGTGCATTATTTTCTGTGACTGTATAAATGTAGCCATGTACATCCGCAACATTCATTATCATATCGTGCAGGATGTTTTTTCCGTGATTTGTTTAACTTGTCTCAAAGGAGTGGCACCTTCATTTGTGAATACGCTCCTATTTTGGGAGTAGTATTCATGTGCAGTTTTGCCCCACCTATCTAATTAGCGACCTTGATGAAGGTGTTACATATAGGTGTGTGTGCTCCTCCTCCCACTGGTTGCTGCTGCACATGGAGGTAACTAGGAGCAACACACTATATGTGCGTGGTCTGCGCTGCTGAACATAAAGGGGTTAGTCCATATCTTATGCTTGCATCAATTTTTATAGTGCATTATTTTCTGTGACGGTACAATATACCTGCTTCCACAAAATACTGATTAAGGTGTTCTATATATCTTTTTCCACAAAATACTGATTGAGGTGTGCGATTTACCTGCTTCTACAAAATACTGATTAAGGGTCTCTATATACCTGCTTCCACCAATTATTGATTAAGGGGTTCTATATACCTGTTTCCACAAAATACTGATTGAGGGGTGCAATATTCCTTCTTCCACAAAATACTGATTAAGGGGTTTGATATCTCTGCTTCCACAAAATAAAGATTGAGGGGTGCATATATACCTGCTTCCACATAATTCTGATTGAGGGGTGCGATATACCTGCTTCTACAAAATACTGATTAAGGGGTTCTATATACCTGCTTACACAAAATACTGATTGTGGGGCACAATATACCTGCTTCCGCCTAATATTGATTATGTCCTGCGATACACCAGCTTCCACAAGATACTGATTGAGGGGTGCGACATACCTGCTTCCACAAAATACTGATTGAGTGGTGCGATATTCCTGCTTCCACCAAATATTTATTCAGGTGTTCTATATACCTATTTACACAAAATACTGATTGAGGGGTGCGATATACCTGCTTCCACAAAATACTGATTGAGGGATGCAATATACCTCATAGAAACATAGAATGTGTCGGCAGATAAGAACCATTTGGCCCATCTAGTCTTCCACCAAATACTTATTGAGTCCTGCAATATACCTGCTTCCACAAATAATGCTCTTCTCTAGGGACTTTGGCACAGGGTTAATTTGAAAATGACCGGCAGAGGAAGAGGCAGGCCGTTCCGCCGGGGTCATAGGTGTCGGGCAGGTGCACCAGGCCGGAGCCTAAGTGGGAAGTTGGAGAAGGTGCGTGCGATTACGTCAAAGGATGCACCAGAGTTGGTTGAGTGGCTCACTCAGCCTTCCGCTTCTGCACCCTCCTCATCCTCTGTATCAGCACCCTCCTCACTCTCTGCTGTGTGCACCCCCAAAGACACCACGACCACCAACACCACCACCATAGCCCCTCCAATCGAATCAGAGGAAATATTTTGCCATCCATTTTCAGACCTTATTGGCAGCCATTCTTGGCATCGAAAGAGGAAGAGGAGGTAGCAACGGCCGCCACCCAGCGGTCTGACAACAGTACGCAGATCAGCCCAAGGAGGGTGGTCCCCGCTATTGCTGAATACTCCGAGATCTCTAATGTTAGTGGTGGTGTAAGTGACGATGATGACGTGTCGATGGACGTCACGTGGGTGCCCACTAGTGATGAGCGGCAGGGGTCATATTCGAATTTGCAATATTTTGCAAATATTTTGTAGAATATTCAGCGAATATTCGCGAATTGTAATATTCGTTATATTCAACGATTTTTTTTACTCGAAAAATCGACAAGGTAATGATTGCGTAATATGCTAATTTTCGTAATGCAAATTTTTATTGCGAATTTTTCAAATGTCGAGCACAAACACGATTCCTCCCTGCTTCTTGCTTGTGGGCCAATGAGTCATAGCACTATATCGAATATATTTGTTTTTTCAAATATTCGCAATATTCACAAACAAGAATATATAGCAATACAGCAAATATTCTAAAAAAACTAATGTAGAGCAATTTAGCTAATATAGTGCTATAATCTTTTTTTTAATAATTTAATTTTTTTTCCAATCTGAAGTTCAGATGAGAAAAAAATTAGAACTATTAGAAGATTATAGCACTATATTAGCTAAATTTCATTTTTTTTATCGAATATTCGCTATATTGCTATATATTCTTGTTTTACAATATTACGAATATTCGAAAAAACTAATATATTAGTTTTTTTGAATATTCGTAATATTCTAAAACAAGAATATACAGCAATATAGCGAATATTCGAAAAAAATATACGAATATAGAGCAATTTAGCTAGTATAGTGCTATAAATGTCTTTTTCAATAAATTGAAAAAAAAATTACAACTATATTACTTTTTTTTCGAATATTCGCTATATTGATATATATTCTTGTTCTAGAATATTATGAATATTTGAAAAAACTAATATATTCGATATAGTGCTATATATTTGTTTTTTAGAATATTCATAATTTTTCCCATTTAAAGTCATTATTCCTCCCTGCTTCTTGCTTGTGAGCCAATGAGTCATTGGCCCACAAACAACAAGCAGGGAGGAATCATGTTTTTACTCAGCAATTGAAAAGTTTGCGATAAAAATTCGCATTAACGAAAATTTGCATTATGAAAATTCGCAATAATTATTTTTTTTTATATTCAAAATTACGAATATATATCACTGTATTCTAAATATTCGCGAATTTTCGAAATACCTATATTCGCAATAAAAATTTGCAATTAGAATATTCGTGATCAACACTAGTGCCCACAAGAGAGGAAGCGTAGGGGAGTTCAGAGAGAGAGACGGAGCAGCAGAAATGGAGGAGAGGAAGGAGAAGCAGGCAGAACTCGCAGTGCACAGGAGGCAAAAATAAGACTGCAAATGTATCTGGAGCGAGCCATCCACCATGCACAGTCACATCTTGCGCTCCCAGGACTCCGGCACATGGCTCCGCAGTGTGGGCTTTTTTTAACATGTCAACTGCTGACAATAGTGTTGCCATCTGCAGCCTGTGCTGTTAACGCATAAGTCGTGATAAGCCCAACACTCACCTAGGGACGACCGGCTTAAGAAGGCTTCTGGCTTCCCATCACCGAGCCCAGTGGGAGCAACACCATCAGAACCCACAAAGCCTCACTCCCGGCGCTCCGCATCCAGCCTCTTTTCCTCTCTCCTCCCATTTGTCCTCCACTCCACCTTACACTGTGCCATAGTCGCATTCATCTGGCAGAAGGCAGGCTTCCGTGGCCCAAATGTTCGAGTGTAAAAAGTTGATGACGGCGGATAACCCTCTTGCCCAACGGCTGACTGCTGGCTTGTCGGAACTGCTAGCCCGCCAACTACTGCCATATAAACTGATGGACTCGGAGGCCTTTAGAAAGTTTGTGGCCATTGGCACACTGCAATGGAAGGTCCCCCGAAGGAAATATTTCTCTCAGTAGGGCATCCCAGAGCTATATGGCTACGTTTAGCGGCAAGTAAATATATCTCTGACACACAGTGTCGATACCAAGATACATCTGACGGAGGTGCAGCTCTGGTCATACACCTTGGGTTCCAGCACTTCATGGGTAACTTATACTTTGTTCCATGCATGGTTAGTTTGTCACTATAGTGTTACTGCTTGCACATAGCACCCTTGCCTCGCCCCACTTTATGAGGTGGTTGGTTGTCTGTATTCATGTAATGGCCATGTATGTTATTAGTGGTGGGCAAGTTTGCTATGTGTGACCTAATTGTTTCTTTACATGCATGCAACATACATACAGTACAGACCAAAAGTTTGGACACACCTTCTCATTCAAAGAGTTTTCTTTATTTTCATGACTATGAAAATTGGAGATTCACACTGAAGGCATCAAAACTATGAATTAACACATCTGGAATTATATACATAACAAACAAGTGGGAAACAACTGAAAATATGTCATATTCTAGGTTCTTCAAAGTAGCCACCTTTTGCTTTAATTACTGCTTTGCACACTCTTGGCATTCTCTTGATGAGCTTCAAGAGGTAGTCCCCTGAAATAGTTTTCACTTCACAGGTGTGCCCTGTCAGGCTTAATAAGTGGGATTTCTTGCCTTATAAATGGGGTTGGGACCATCAGTTGCGTTGAGGAGAAGTCAGGTGGATACACAGCTGATAGTCCTACTGAATAGACTGTTAGAATTTGTATAATGGCAAGAAAAAAGCAGCTAAGTAAAGAAAAACGAGTGGCCATCATTACTTTAAGAAATGAAGGTCAGTCAGTCAGCCGAAAAATTGGGAAAACTTTGAAAGTAAGGGCTATTTGACCATGAAGGAGAGTGATGGGTTGCTGCGCCAGATGACCTGGTGTAACGGTCGCGTACACACACACACAGGGGGAAGGGAAGTGACCACTGCGCTCCACCCTTACCCCTGGCCCTGCCTACTTGCCTCGCGAGTCCTAATGACAGGGGACAACTGGACGGCAATCCCTAACTTGGAGTAAGTGCAGGGATGACAGACAGACAAACAACAGGACGTGAACGGACCGAGTCAATACCAGGAAAGCTGCAAAGTACAAATGGAGCAAGCAGAGAATTGTCAGGAGAAGCCGGGGTCATAAATACCAGGAGAGCAGAGAAGTACAAGAGGAGTCCTAAGAGAGTAGTCAGGTGGGAGCCGAGGTCACAATACCAGGACGGATGCGCAGTACAGGAGGATCAGGCAAAAGGATGGTCAAGGAACAGGATCAGGTAAGTATTCAGCAGTCCAACAAATACCAGGAACCTAGAAATTAACAGGCAACCTGTAGCCAGCAGGCTGCCTGTATTTATAGTGGGGAGTGAGGGTCATGTGACGTGGCCAGCGTCACATGACCGACAGACCAACCAGTCGAGCACTGAGTGATCAGCTCGGCGCTCAAGGCAGACTTAGGAGCAAGGAGCCACCCAGCTAGTAAAGCCGCCCTGGGAATGAGGTCAAACACAGAACCTCATTCCAAAAGCTAAGCAACAGTTCTGCGGGCAATGGGGGACCGAGTGCACCTTCGGAACCCCGTGACAGTACCCCCCCTTTTACGAGGGGCCACCGGACCCAAGACTTCAGGCGATGGCTTTTCAGGGTGTTCTAAATGAAATTTACGAACAAGTCTAGGAGCATGAACCTCCCTGGCAGGTACCCAAGATCTCTCTTCAGGTCCATACCCCTTCCAGTGAATCAGGTACTGCAAGGAATCACGCACCTTCCTGACATCCACTATTTTAGACACCACATACTCGACAGCATCATTAACAAGAACTGGCGGAGGCGAGGCTTTTGATGGTACTACCGGTTCAAAATATTTTTTAAGCAGAGATTTATGGAACACATTATGAATGTGGAATGACTCAGGCAGCTCCAACCTAAAAGATACCGGGTTAATCACTTCCGTGATCTTATATGGTCCAATAAAACGAGGAGCAAATTTTTTAGAAGTTACCTTGAGAGATAGATTCTTGGAGGACAACCATACTTTATCCCCAACCTGAAAGTTTACCCCCCTTGAACGTCTCCTATCGGCCTTGAGTTTTTGAGAACATTGAGCCTTTTCTAGGTTCGATTGAACCCGGGCCCAAACTGTGCACAGTTCGGAGGAGAGTTTATCAGCTTCAGGGTTAGAGGAGGAGACGGACGACCCAGAATGAAAACGGGGATGAAAACCATGGTTACAAAAGAAAGGGGAGACCCCAGCAGAAGAATTGACACGGTTATTCAGAGCAAATTCAGCCAATGGAAGGAATTTGACCCATAATTGCTGGTCATCAGCAACATACAACCTCAGGAATTGTTCCACAGACTGATTAAGGCGTTCAGTCTGCCCATTACTCTCAGGATGGTAGGCGGAAGAAAAAGACAACGAAATTTTACATCTTTGACAGAAGGCTCTCCAGAATTTGGACACAAACTGCACACCCCTGTCCGAAACAATATTTTCCGGGATACCATGCAATCGAACAATTTCTTTCACAAAAATAGACGCCAGGGTTTTGGCATTCGGGAGTTTAGACAGGGGAATGAAATGGACCATCTTACTAAACCTATCCACCACTACCCACACTACAGTCTTACCCTCCGCCAGCGGTAGGTCAGTTATAAAGTCCATCGAGATATGGGACCAGGGTCTACTGGGAATGGGTAGGGGTCGTAGGTTACCAGCAGGGCGAGTCCTAGGTGTCTTGGACCTGGCACAAACCTCACAGGCTGACACATAGGACTTGACATCCCTAGTTAGAGTGGGCCACCAATAAGATCTAGAAACCAGATCCTTAGTGCCCTCAACACCCGGATGTCCACAAAAGGCAGAATCGTGACACTCACCCAACAGCTGGAGACGAAATTGTACGGGAACAAACAACTTATCTGTTGGGGTGGATACCGGTGCCAGATGTTGTTCCGACCTAATGCGAGCCGAGATATCCTGGGTAAGAGCTGCTAAGAAGATTTTTGCTGGTAGGATGGATTCAGGTGGTACCTCAGTAGGTTGAAAAGCCTGGAAGCTCCGAGATAATGCGTCCGCCTTCACATTTTTACTTCCCGGCCTGAAAAATCAAAACGAGTAAAAAACAGAGCCCATCTGGCTTGACGGGGATTCAACCTCTTAGCAGACTCGAGAAACATAAGGTTTTTATGGTCAGTGACAACAGTTACACAATGCCTTGCCCCCTCCAGAAAATGCCTCCACTCCTCAAATGCCCATTTAATGGCCAGCAGCTCCCTATTCCCTATGTCGTAGTTTCTCTCCGTGGGAGAGAATTTCCTGGAGAAGAAGGCACATGGTCTCAGATTAGTGAGGCTGGCAGGACCTTGTGAAAGGACTGCTCCTGTGCCGTCCTCGGACGCATCCACCTCCACAATAAAAGGTTTCTCCTGATCAGGCTGGATCAGAATGGGAGCGCTACTGAATGCCTTTTTTAATTTTTCAAATGAAGAAATGGCCTCAGTAGACCAATTCTCCAAATCCGCCCCTTTCTTAGTAAGGTCGGTCAACGGTTTAGCAATTACGGGAAAATTCATAATAAATTTACGATAGTAATTGGCGAAACCTAAGAACCGTTGTAAGGCCTTTAAGAATGAAGGTCTTACCCATTCCTTAATTGCTAGTACCTTACCAGGATCCATCTTAAAGGCGTGAGGAGTCAGAACATGCCCTAGAAACAGAATCTCCTGCACACCAAAGACACATTTCTCTTGTTTAGCGGATAGCTGATTCTCCCTCAACACCTCTAATACTTGTCTAACATGAGACACATGGATGGGATTCGAAGTCAGGAGAGAATATCAAAATGTCGTCAAGATAGACAATAACAAATTTACCTAAGAATTCCCTAAGAATGTCATTCATGAAGTTTTGGAACACAGCTGGGGCATTGCTGAGTCCAAAAGGCATCACCTGATATTCAAAGTGTCCTACCGGAGTATTGAACGCCGTCTTCCATTCGTCTCCCTCCTTGATTCGGATTAGATTGTATGCCCCTTTCAGGTCAATTTTGGAAAACCAGGTTGCCCCCAGGACCTGGTTAAATAAATCCGGAATCAATGGGAGGGAGTATCTATTCTGGACAGTGATTTTATTTAATCTCCGGTAATCGATACATGGCCTAAGACCACCATCTTTTTTCTTAACGAAGAAAAACCCCGCCCCCATAGGAGAGACAGAAGGTCTAATATGCCCTTTACCAAGGCTCTCCTTAATATAATCTTCCATGGCCTTGCGTTCGGGCATAGTAAGATTATAAATTCGTCCTTTAGGAAACTTGGCCCCCTCTACTAGCTCTATGGTACAATCATAAGGTCTATGGGGGGTAGAACCTCTGGGGTTGGTGATGAGAATACATCAGAATATTCTCTAACAACAGAGGGTAAAGTATCAGACTTTACTGAGACCCCAGCCTGTACCACGGACAGGCACGAGTCACACTTAGGCCCCCATCTCACCAACTCCCCATTGGGCCAATCTATAGTGGGGTTATGTAGTCGGAGCCAAGGCAACCCTAGTACCACCTCAGCAGGTAGGTTCTCCAGGACTAGAAGCGAACATCTCTCTGAGTGGCACACACCCACGGTTAGGGAAATCTCCGAGGTACATAAGCTCACCGTACACCAATAAAAGGAGTAGCATCAATAGCCATGACATGGATAGGAGTTGGTAAGGCAAACATAGGAATACCCAATCTAACAGCATACTCAGAGTCAATAAAGCTAGCCGCTGAGCCAGAATCAATAAAGGCCTTACCCGCCCATTTATCTACTCCCAGAGAAATCGTAATGGGTACCGAAAGCTTACATTTAGAAAATTCAGGGTGTACCTGGTCTTTAGGTTGCCTTGCCTTAGGAGACTTGACAGAGGGGACCTTCTTAGGACACTGGTTGATCCAATGGTCAGAATCTCCACAGTAAAAGCATTCTCCACGTCTGCGGCGAAGATTCCCACGGGTCATGCCAACCTGCATGGGTTCCTCGGTGGAGACCTCAGCATTGTCTCTGGGATAGGCCTCTGGCTGGACCACCATCTGGGAAGAGAACTGTTGTTCCTGTCGTCTCTCTCTAACCCGTCGGTCAAGTCGGACAACAAGGGTCATCATCTCCTCTAAGGTCTCTGGAAGTTGATAACTGACCAGAAGATCCTTTAATTTATCAGACAGACCTGACCTGAACTGACTCTTCAGGGCTGGTTCGTTCCATCCTGAGGGGACACACCACCTTCTGAATTGGGTGCAATAATCCTCCGCTGGTAAATTGCCCTGAACCAGTGCCTTTAGAGCCATCTCGGCTACTAGAGCCCTGTCTGGTTCATCATAGAGGGTACCTAGGGCCTGAAAGAACCCCTCCACAGAATGTAAACAACTGGCGCCAGCAGGTAAAGAGAACGCCCAGTCCTGGGGATCACCCTGTAATCGGGAAATGATAATGCCCACGCGTTGACTCTCGGGGCCAGAGGACACGGGGCGCAAACGGAAGTAAAGTTTACAACTCTCCTTAAAAGAGAGAAACTTCTTCCGGTCTCCAGAAAAGGTTTCTGGGAGCTTAATCTGGGGCTCAAAATGCGGACTGGAGGCCTGAGGAGTGGAAGAGCCTTGCCCTAACTCAAAAGAGCTGAGTTTTTCCCCTAACTCCTGCACCATCTGCGTCAGATTAGAGACATAGTCAGTCAGGGTCACCAGAGGATTCATAATACAGTGGTTATTGGGCCTGTTAATCTGTAACGGTCGCGTACACACACACACAGGGGGAAGGGGGAAGGGGGAAGGGAAGTGACCACTGCGCTCCACCCTTACCCCTGGCCCTGCCTACTTGCCTACTTGTCCTAATGACAGGGGACAACTGGACGGCAATCCCTAACTTGGAGTAAGTGCAGGGATGACAGACAGACAAACAACAGGACGTGAACGGACCGAGTCAATACCAGGAAAGCTGCAAAGTACAAATGGAGCAAGCAGAGAATTGTCAGGAGAAGCCGGGGTCATAAATACCAGGAGAGCAGAGAAGTACAAGAGGAGTCCTAAGAGAGTAGTCAGGTGGGAGCCGAGGTCACAATACCAGGACGGATGCGCAGTACAGGAGGATCAGGCAAAAGGATGGTCAAGGAACAGGATCAGGTAAGTATTCAGCAGTCCAACAAATACCAGGAACCTAGAAATTAACAGGCAACCTGTAGCCAGCAGGCTGCCTGTATTTATAGTGGGGAGTGAGGGTCATGTGACGTGGCCAGCGTCACATGACCGACAGACCAACCAGTCGAGCACTGAGTGATCAGCTTGGCGCTCAAGGCAGACTTAGGAGCAAGGAGCCACCCAGCTAGTAAAGCCGCCCTGGGAATGAGGTCAAACACAGAACCTCATTCCAAAAGCTAAGCAACAGTTCTGCGGGCAATGGGGGACCGAGTGCACCTTCGGAACCCCGTGACACCTGGCCTCCACAGTCACCGGACCTGAACCCAATCGAGATGGTTTGGGGTGAGCTGGACCGCAGAGTGAAGGCAAAAGGGCCAACAAGTGCTAAGCATCTCTGGGAACTCCTTCAAGACTGTTGGAAGACCATTTCAGGGGACAACCTCTTGAAACTCATCAAGAGAATGTCAAGAGTGTGCAAAGCAGTAATCAAAGCAAAAGGTGGCTACTTTGAAGAACCTAGAATATGACATATTTTCAGCTGTTTCACACTTGTTTGTTAGGTATATAATTCCACATGTGTTAATTCATAGTTTTGATGCCTTCATAGTCATGAAAATAAAGAAAACTCTTTGAATGAGAAGGTGTGTCCAAACTTTTGGTCTGTACTGTATGTCTATATGTTACTTTGGGCGAATTTACAGCTCTCCCATTCTAATGCGTTTTTATACCCAGTGTTTATGACATTTCCTTGTTAGTCGGGTATATGTGAGGGTGGTTGTTTACGGTCCCGCCACACGGGGCGTCCCACCGTTCTTTACCCAGTGCCTTCATGTCATATTTATTGTATTGTGTCTTAATAAATTACATATATATTTTATATGTGTGTTTTCCTATTTTCTATGGGGTTATTGGTTTTCTCTCTTTAGTTGGTTCAGAATATTATACTAGACCCCAGTGTATTGTATACACCCAATTTGAGCTTCTCTTATAGGTTGGTGGAACTCTTAGCCCGCCAGCTTTTACTATACAAGCTGGTGGAGTCTGAGGCCTTCAAAAAATTTGTAGCTATTGGGACACCGCAGTGGAAGGTACCCGGCCGATTTTTTTTTTTACAAAAGGCAATCCCCAACCTGTACTCTATTGTGGAAAAGGAAGTCATGGCATGTCTGGCACACAGTGTTGGGGCAAGGGTCCATCTGACCACTGATACCTGGTCTGCAAAGCACAGTCAGGGCAGGTATATCACATACACTGCGCATTGGGTAAACCTGCTGACGGCTGCCAAGCATGGAATGCGTGGCTCTGGAGCAGAGTTGTTGACACCGCCACGACTTGCAGGCAGGCCTGCTGCCACCTCCTCTACTTCTGCCACTCCATCCTCTTCGCTAACCTCCTCGGCTGAGTCCTCTTCTGCTGCTGCGTCTTGCTCCACATCAACTGCACCCCTCCAGCTCCCCAGGGGCTATTCCACATCCCGGATACGACAGTGTCACGCCGTCTTGGGGTTGACTTGCCTGAAAGCAGAGAGTCACACCGGACCAGTACTCCTGTCCGCCCTGAACGCACAGGTGGATCAGTGGCTGACCCTGCAACAACTGGAGATCGGCAAAGTGGTGTGTGACAACGGAAGCAATCTGTTGGCGGCATTGAATTTGGGCAAATTGACACATGTGCCGTGCATGGCACATGTGTTGAATCTGATCGTACAACGCTTTGTTTATAAGTACCCATGCTTACATGACGTCCTCAAGCAGGCGAGGAAGGTGTGTGGCCATTTCAGGCGTTCCTACACGGCCATGGCGCACTTTTCCGATATTCAGCGGCGAAACAACATGCCAGTGAGGCGCTTGATTTGCGACAGCCCAACATGTTGGAATTTAACACTCCTAATGTTCGACAGCCTGCTCCAACAAGAAAAAGCCGTCAACGAGTATTTGTATGACCGGGGTGCTAGGACAGCCTCTGCGGAGTTGGGTATTTTTTTGCCACGTTACTGGACGCTCATGCGCAATGCCTGTAGGCTTATGCGTCCTTTTGAGGAGGTGACAAACCTAGTCAGTCGCACCGAAGGCACCATTAGCGATCTCATCCCATTTGTTTTCTTCCTGGAGCGTGCCCTGCGAAGAGTGCTGGATCAGGCCGTAGATGAGCGTGAAGAGGAAGAGTTGTGGTCACCATCACAACCAGAAACAGCCTTATCATCATCGCTTGCTGGACCTGCAGCAATGCTAGAAGAGGAGTCTGTGGATGAGGAGTCAGATGAGGAATGTGGCTTTGAGGAGGAGGAAGACCAGCCACAGCAGGCATCCCAGGGTGCTCGTTGTCACCTATCTGGGACCCGTGGTGTTGTACGTGGCTGGGGGGAAGAACAGACCTTCAATGAGTTCAGTGAGGACGAGGAACGGGACATGAGTAGCTCGGCATCCAACCTTGTGCAAATGGGGTCTTTCATGCTGTCATGCCTGTTGAGGGACCCTCGTATAAAAAGGCTGGAAGAGAACGACCTGTACAGGGTGGCCACGCTACTAGACCCCCGGTATAAGCAGAAAGTGGCTGAAATGTTACCGAATTACCGGAAGTCGGAAAGGATGCAGCAGTTCCAAAACAAGTTAAAAAGTATGCTTTACACAGCGTATAAGGGTGATGTCACAGCACAATGGGAATCTAACAGGGGAAGAGGTGAAAGTAATCCTCCTCCTACCATGACCACGCCGGCAAGGACAGGACGCTTTATAGACGTGTTGTTGATGGAGGACATGCAGAGCTTTTTAAGTCCTACGCATCGCCACAGCCATTCGGGGTCCACCCTCAGAGAACGACTTGACTGACAGGTAACAGACTACCTCGCCTTAACTGCAGATATCGACACTCTGAGGAGCGATGAACCCCTTGACTACTGGGTGTGCAGGCTTGACCTGTGGCCTGAGCTATCTCAATTTGCGATAGAACTTCTGGCCTGCCCCGCTTCAAGTGTCCTGTCAGAAAAGACCTTCATCGCAGCAGGAGGTATTGTCACTGAGAAGAGAAGTCGCCTAGGTCAAAAAAGTCTAGATTACCTCACCTTTATTAAGATGAATGAGGCATGGATCCCGAAGGGACTGACAGTGGGGGATGCATTTGACTAAAAAAGGCCTGATGAGATGCCTTGGGCTAAAAATGGTCCCCTCCCCACGCTGCTGTATTTAATCTCTGCATGCCGGATGACTTGATTGACTTCTCCACCACCAACTAGGGTTCAAGCCGCAATGTTTTAGTACACTTTCTACCTGGAAAACATCAATTTTTCTGGCCGCTGCTACAGCAGCGGCTGCAACAATGCCAAATTTTTCAGGCATGTGTACATGCCTAATTTTTCTGGCCTCTGGTGCTGCACTGTGGCTGCAAAAACAAAACAAAAAAAAGGCACATACATGTGTCAATTCCCCTTCGTGATCGTTACCTTGTTGTGGTGAAGGGGCTTGTGTATCACAATGAAGCGACCACCTCTATGAGTTTGTTGGCAATGGCAGTGTTGGCACACCCCAGATGATAAGGTTGTTGCTTCATTGTGAACAGACCAAAAGCGATCGGCTGGATAATTTTTCATAGAAAAAACATTAATTTTCTTTGTGATCATCTAAGGTGATAATTAAAGCCTACTAGGCCAACAATGGGCCCACACTGCAGAATCATTGTTTTCTGGGTCACTTAACTGTCACTGAACTACCTCAGCACGACCACAGGCTTTGAAAAACCGCCATCGACTGCAATCTCCCGAACATGCGCACGAGCACAGTCATCACTACACCAAGATTGACGCATAGAGGAATAAAATTTATGCCATGAGTGTGTCAACTATTGACAACTCTTTGCGGTTGTTTGTGGTGCGTTAAACGGGGAGTTTGGTCTGTCAGAGTTTGGTCTGTCACTGTGAAGCGGGCGTAACCCTTACACTACCTGATCGATACAACATCATACCTGATCATATACACACACTTGATGTTTTAAAGCACGTTATTCCAAACAATTTAGCAATGTTAGGTGATTTATGCCCTTTATGGATTAAAACCCGACTCTGCGTCAACTACGTAGTTTTGCCATGGATTTCCCTCCGGCATGCCACAGTCCAGGTGTTAGTCCCCTTGAAACAATTTTTCCATCACTATTGTGGCCAGAAAGAGTCCCTGGCGGTTCGCCCGTTCGCGAACATTTGCGTAAATTCGCGTTCGCCGTTCATGAACGGAGAATTTTACAGAACGGCGACATCTCTACTGCCAAGGCCAATAAGATAAAGGGTTGCGTCAAAAGGGGCATACAGTAGATACCCGTGATGAGAACATGGTCCTGCCACTTTACAAATCATTAGTCAGACCACACATGGAGTACTGTCTACAGTTCTGGGCTCCTGTGGACAAGGCAGACAAAGCAGAGCTGGAGAAGGTCCAGAGGAGGGCAACTAAAGTAATAACTGGAATGGAGGGACGAGGGACTACAGTACCCTGAAAGATTATCAAAATTAGTGTTATTCACTTTAGAAAAAAGACAACTGAGGGGAGATCTAATAACTATGTATAAAAATATCAGGGGTCAGTACAGAGATCTCTCCCATCATCTATTTATCCCCAGGACTGTGACTGTGACGAGGGGACATCCTCTGCGTCTGGAGGAAAGAAGGTTTGTACACAAACATAGAAAAGGATTCTTTACGGTAAGACCACTGAGACTTTGGAACTCTCTACCTGAGGAGGTGGTGATGGTGAGTTCACTAAAAGAGTTTAAGAGAGGACTTGGATGAATTTCTGGAGTGTAATATTATTACAGGCTATAGCTACTAGAGAGGGGTCGTTGATCCAGAGAGTTATTCGGATTGCCTGATTGGAGCCGTGAAGGAATTTTTTTCCCCTTAAGTGGGGAAAATTGGCTTCTACCTCACAGTTTTTTTTTTTTGCCTTCCTCTGGATCAACTTGCAGGATAACAGGCCAAACTGGATGGACAGATGAATTTTTTCGGCCTTATAAACTATGCTACTATGTTACTTGTATTATTGTAACAGTAGCGTTTTTGCAGATCCATGAAGGATCTGCAAAAAACCTTAGTGTAAAAAGTAACCTAAAATGTTTCATGCTGTTGTGGTAATTCATTTTTAGATTATTCTAAACTCACAGTAATCTCTTATACAAATGTATATTTGCTTGTAACCTACTGGTGACATCTAGTGGTGACTTTCTGCAATAGCATTAACATGACCTTTCTCAAAATAATGTAATTAATAAGAGGCATTAATAAAAAAGTATTTTGCAAATGTCCACCTATATTTTTCACATACCGTACATCTGGTAAAAGTGGGTATAGAGCAACATTTATTGAAAATTGAAATGCAGGAACATGATAGCAAGTGTAAGAAAAGATATGCACTTGCTGTAGTGTGACTATTTTAGTGCTGTGATTTGGCTGTAAAAAAAACACCCAAGTTGCAGATGAGTTGCATGTTGCAAGTGACTTGCAAAGCCGTGTGAGGCTTGTGACATAAAATTCAATGGTGTTGGATTTTCTACAATTGTCATGTCACCGTCACAGCATGTCACATATAACTAAGCAGCACCATTGACAATCATTGGATGCAGTCACGAGATTTACATGTCGTAGCCTCTGTATTATGGAGTGCTGCAATTTTCTCCTTTTCTATTATTCTAGCCATAGATTCTGGATCAAGGTCTTTATATACTGTAAAAATATTAATAGTTAGTAATGATACTAGTACGTTTTCATTTGTGCTCACATTAAATAGATTTACTCTCAATGTAAGATTATAAAGGACATCATCTTTTTTAGTACTGTAAATACAACAGTTCCCATAATCACCAAATCTTTTCTCATAATTCTTCAATGTTGTTTCTCTGTAATTCATCTTAGTAATTTATTTTGAATAAATTGACAACTGGCATTACTATCCCTCTTAGCAAAGTCTGGCAAAATCTAAACTTCAATTTGTAGCATCCAAGCTATTCATACATTTCTAGGAGGAATAGCAGTTCTAACAAATTAAGCTACTGCATGCTTAGGCTACATGTACACGAACGTATTTTGTTTCCTGGTCCGTTCCGTTTTTTTTGTGGATAGGATGCAGACCTATTCATTTCTATGGAGCTGTTAAAAAATTTGGATAGTCAACCGTTTGTTTTCCGCGTCCGTTGTCCGTGGTTCCATTCCGCAAAAAAAAATAGAGCATGTCCTATTCTTGTCCATTTTGCGGACAGGTATAGGCATATACAATGGATTCGCAAACAAAAACAGATGCCATACGGAGGTCATCCGTTTGATTTTTGCGGATCCGCAATTTGCGGACCGCAAATCAAATACGGTCGTGTGCATGCATGTAGCCTAATTTTGCGAAAAATGCAAGTACTGTATGTAATTACTACAATAGACATATTAGAAGAGCCTTCTATACCTGTTAATAAATACATGGATACATCTTCCCTAGAGATCAATGAACCAGTTTGTAACGAATCGGGTTCTATACAAACTTTTAAAAATTCCGTCCGACAGATGAACCCAAACATTTTCAGAACCTACATTCTAGCTGCATTTACAGCTTATACAGCTTACGTCTTATAACACATCAGCATTGGTTGGTTTAACATTAGGAAAATAGCATACGTGTGTCCTACAATGCTCAGAGTAACGGAGGATAATATCCGTGAGTAATAATGTGACATACTAAGCAAAAATCGGTGTTGCTTCATCTCCACACATTTTTTTGTTGTTGTTAAAGTTTGGGAAAACAGAGTATAAGTGTTTTACAATACACAGGGTAGAGGACGGTTTACATCTCTGAGTGATAACGTGAAAAACTAGGCAGAAATCCATGTTGATGCATCTCCAGGCACTTCAAATGTTGGTGTGGTGGTGGTAGGGGGAGCTGTGGAGGGAAACAATTGCATAGTAGTTTGACACTGGAGAAATTTTATTTCTGAATTGCATATTTTAACAAGCAATAAACATTGGGCACAAATCTGTTAGCTGTACTGATACTGCAGTATTTCCAAAGTTAACTGTTGGCAGCAGTGTCTTCAGTGTGTTTGTGGGAAGGGAAGGACATTGTATTGTGCTTCCCTGTCTTTAAGTTCCAGAAACCAGATTTGCAAACCGTTCCATACTTTTTGTGACTGTGTACATTTTGGCTCAAAACTGTTAGGGATACTGAAGCGTTCCAAATTAAAGACCAAGAGCCAGAATATGGGTAGTAGCAGCACCAGCTATCTGGCCAGTAGTAGTAGTAGTAGGCCGCAGTTGTCCCTAGCTCTGAAAAGGTGCAACATTATTGCTGAGGCGAAAGAGGATGAGATTGTGAATTGGATGGTTCATTTCTCCTGTCAGTCACAGCAGGATGACCATGCCGTGGAGCCAAGGGTCACAGCATTCCTCCTGCTCCTCCTCCTTGAATCCCCAGAGAAGACTTTCAGTGGAGTCCTCTCAGTCTTCACTGCCTCTTCCTAGTGGGAAGCCTTTTTTTTTCTAAGAAGTTGTAAGAAGACCCTACCACTCCCTATGGCAGATAGTTAAGAGTCTCCCTGTTGATGAATTGTGTGAGAGCAGTCACCATTTGTACCACCCAGAGGAGGAGGTTGAAGAGGAGGTTGCAGACCCCATGCATATCTGTGTTGTTGGTGGTAGTAGTGGCACACTGGGAGCTGGTTCAAGGTGCTAAGGAGGAGACCACTTCAAAGGAGGAGGGTGATGGTGGCAGCAGAAAGAGCAGAGGCCACATAACTCCCAAAGAACAGCCAGAGCCATGTTTGCTTCAGGATCTGGTGATAATGCTGACACTGTGGGTGGGTTAGGCCCAAAACATGCCAGAACTAAGCCAAGCTCAGCTGTCTCTAGCTCTGCGTGAGTATCTCCCATCTGGCAGTTTTTGTCCACGCTGCCGGTAGACAGAAGCAGTTCCCTGTGCAAGGTCTGCAAGAACAAAATAAGGCTGCTTTTCCCGGCGCCTCCACAACGGCACTCCAGGAGGATGTCCCCGCCTCCCCAGGACAGGAAACAACAAAGAAGCTCAAGTTTAAAAGGTCCCCTCCCTTTATCGGCTTCAGTTTCATGTCCTGGGGATCGCTCCTGCCATGTCAGGAGTTAAAGTTAGATCACCCGGTCTGTTGATATTGCCCCAGTCTGGGAGGACTGTGCAGAGGACAGAAACTGTAAGGTCCAGAGCCTCTATCCCTGTTCCTTAGGCATAAGTCCTTCAGTGAAGGCAGCCCCGTGTTTCCGTTCCCCTGCTTTGGTCATTGTGGGGAACGAGGGATTGCGTGCATGCGCAGACAGGCCGGAATTCTCTGGGACTGAGAGTTCCGCTAGCCAGGCCTCTATGCGTCACTTCCGGCAGCAGATGACGTCAGAGGCCTTGTGGATATCAGGGGAATATCGGGAGCAAGGAGCTCTGCGTGGCTGGCATCTTCCGACATGTGCAGCATGTCATCTCCTATGGATGCTCCTGGGATATCCCTCAAGCCTGTGGATCCTTCTACCGCCCAGAGCTCGGTAAGTCTCCTCCCAGCTTATGCCTCATGTTGTACCCTGCTTCGGTGAATGGGGTGCACAACGTTTATTTTGCATTCTCCACTGGTGTGGTGCTGGTGCCCAGTAGAATTACTTCCTTTCTTAGCCTAATATCTATTATTATGTTGTAGGGTACGGAAACCAGCACCAAAAAACCTCTGAAGGAACTTTGGTATGAAAGAAGTGTGCTATATGCAAAAAATTCCTACCGTCCAAAACTAAGAAAGCATTATGTCCCAGATGTATGGACAAAGTCCTTCCTTGAGTCTATAAGAAACATGATAAAGGAAGAAGTTTAGACGGCAATAGACACAAGATTACCGCCATGTTCTCCCCAGCCCTCTACCTCACAAAAATCTCAGGTGTCGGACCTTAAAATAGAACCTGACTCTGATGAGGGAGAAATAATATTGGACGGGGGTTCGGAATCCTCTGAAGATGATTCAGGGAAGCCCTTCTGTACCCCGGAGGATACAGAAAGATTGTTAATAACCATAAGGGCCATGATGAAGATTCAGGAGATAAAGGAGCCTCAGTCCATTCAAGATACAATGTTTCAGGGACTAGGGGAAAAAAAAATTCTTCCCTGTCCACAATAATATAAAAATGCTTATTGCTAAAGAGTGGAAAGATCCAGAAAAGCGGAACGTAATTCCAAATATCTTTAAACGAAAATATCCCTTTGCTGATGAAGATTCAGCCTTATGGGATAAGACTCCCAAAATTGATGCTCCAGTCACCCGCATATCAAAAAAGACTTCCCTGCCCTTCGAGGATATGGGTCTTTTAAAGGACCCTATGGATAAAAAGTGTGAGGGTCTTCTTAGACGGGCATGGGAAATGAACACAGCTATGCTAAGACCTAGTATAGGGGCCACTTGTACCTCTAGATCCTTATCCGTCTGGTTAGTACAATTGGAAGAACACCTAGCAGCAGGTACCCCAAGAGAAGAAACCCTAGCTTTGATTACCATCTTAAAACAAGCCTCAAATGTTCAAATCTGATGCCTCTGTGGACCTGGTAAGACTCTTAGCCAGATCCTCGGCCCTTTCGAATGCCACACGAAGAGCAATATGGTTCAGGTCATGGTCTGGAGACACCAGTTCAAAGAGTCGACTATGCTCCATTCCATGTGAAGGGGATAGGCTGTTCGGTTCAGTCCTTGAAGATATATTGGATAAGGCATCAGATAAGAAGAAAGGATTTCCTTCTGATTCGATTTTACCAACAGCGTCGTTCCTTTCGAAGTCAAAGGAAAACTAGATCCAGACCAGAAGAGAAAGGAGATCTCCTGAAGATGGCAACCCTCTAGAGGAAGAGGGAAGGGATTCTTATTCAACCCTGAATCCACTACAAAACCTGCCCAATGACGCCAGGTTTCAGGTAGGAGGCAGACAAAAAATGTTTTCCTCGGCCTGGGAAAAAAATTTCAACCTCTCCATGGGTAAGAAATACTATAAGCATGGGGTACAAGCTCGAATCGACACACCTCCACTAGATTACTTCATTTTCAACAGACCATTACGTCAAATAGAAAGACAATAGGCCCTAGAATCAGAGATACTATCTCTCTTGCAAAAAAGGGTCATCGTCTCGGTTCCAAAAGATCAGGAGGGAAGGGGGTTTTATTTGCCCATCTTCCTAATCAAGAAACCAAACAAAACTTTCAGATTAATAATCAATCTAAAGAAGCTAAACAGATACATGACCTACAAAATATTCAGAATGGAGATCAGATCTACAGTAAATCACCTTTCTCGCGATTGTTACATGGTAACAATGGATCTTTCAGACGCATACTACCATATTCCCATACACAGAAAATATCAAACATTTCTAAAAATATCAATATTTCTAAAAGGTCAAAAAAGTCACTTTCAGTTCCAGGCCCTACCTTTCGGGCTCTCGTCAGCCCCCAGAATATTTAAAAAAATTATGGCCGAAGTGACCGGGTTTCTACATTTCCAGAGGATAATAATTGTCCCATATTTGGACAATCTATTAATAGCAACCTCATCCCTTCAAGATATTCAGATACATCTAAAGATCGTCCAGGAAAAGATGGTGGAGCTAGGTTGGTTAATAAATCTACAGAAATCAGATCTAGTTCCCAGCCAACAAAATAAATTTTTAGGAATCCTACTAGACTCCCAAAACCTTATGTCTTTTCTCCCTCAGGAGAAACAGATTTCCTTGTGTCAAAAGGTCTCGCTGTTATGCAAGTCCAGAAGAGTGTCGATCGGGGACATCATGACGCTATTAACATCATCTAGCATCCACAATTCCTGCTGTCAGATGGGCCCAGCACCACACAAGGTTCCTACAGACGGAACGGAGATCAGGATTCTTTAGACAGAAGAGTAAAGATTCCATTAAAACGCTCTTCTGGTGGAAAATAAGAAAAAATCTTCAAAGAGGAGTCTTTTGGCGACCAACAGGTCAGGTCGTCATAACAACTGATGCAAGCGGCCGAGGATGGGGAGGCCACACAGAGGATCAGGTGGTACAGGACAAATAAAAATGAATTGATGGCGGTTTTCAAAGTACTTCATTCTCTCCATCCATTGATAAGGTCCCATCATATAAAGATACTATCCGACAATGCCACCACAGTGGCCAACCTAAACCGGAAAGGAGGGACAAAGAGCAAAAAGCTACAGAATCTGTCAGGGAAAATTTTCTGTTGGGCAGAGAAAAATTTTAAATCATTAGTAGCCGTCCATCTAAAAACCGAAGAGAGCATATTAGCAGATTATCTCAGCAGAGAAAATTTAAGAGCAGGAGAGTGGTCTTTAGACTCCGATATGTTCAAAGAATTATCAAAAAAATAGGGGATTCCAAAGGTGGATCTTTTTTCAAGCCAAAAAAAACAGACAGGTCGAATTATTCGGTTCCCTCTCCAGCCATAACCAGCCACTAATTGTGGATGCCTTGTCGAGCCTGTGAGATTGTGAAACAGCTATTTCTGCATAATGTCTGTACTTAAACTGGCATTTGGCATTCCTGGCACTAGAGGCCACTGATGATGACTCATGCTGATGCCTATGAGTGAACCAGGAAGTGTTGATCTGGCATGGTGGAAGGATTATGCTGTGAGGGACTGAATCCGATTCCATCCTGGCTTGCAGATGTCCGGCAGTTAATGGACACTCAGAAGAAGGAGAGTAGCTGTTATATCCTTTCTGTATCCAGCTCTTTTGAAAGAGAGGTTGTCCCAGGAAGACCAGTTCAGTGTGTGGACAGAAGACCTCATCATCAAGCAAGGCCGCACGGTTGCTGAGAAGTTGGTGGCCATCTCAGGTAGGCTGCAGCCTCGGGCACAGAACGGACGCAGGTCAGTACACCTGGTTACTGATTGTAATATAATGTGTGGAGCCTCAAGTGACAGAGACAAGCTTAGGCCTCGCATTCGTTAGTTAGTTAGGATTATATCATTTTGCTAGACTGTACTGTACTGTACTGCAGTGCAGTTATTGACTTGCAGGCTCTGTTGCATTTGCCACCGGCTAGGGGTGTCCTCTGTAGCGGCACAGCACGACTTGCAGGCTCTGCTGTGTCCGCCATCGACTAGGCTTGTTCAGTGGGCAGGGACATTGACTGTGGGTCCGGGATATATCATTTCTATGCATGTTTGAATTGCTTTGGTGATGCTTATGTTATTACTTGTTGTCTAAGTAAAGTTTTCTGTTATTGCATATTAAGCTGGTGTCAGTGTCGCTTTCCTTGTCTGTGACTTTGCTGTATTCTGGGGAGCCCACCCCAATACACGGCTTAAAACTTGGCGTAGTTGGCAGGATACAGTGACCGTTATGGATGGGAACGCGGCGGGAGATCGTCCCCCAGCGCCAGTGGTGCCAGATCAGGAACCAGCCCAGGGTGCACAGGCGCAAGTCCAGCTTGCCCCCAACAATATGGCTACCCCAATAGGATACATCCTTGTAGGGGCACTGCTGCGTCATCTGCCATCAAGTATGATGGTAACAACATGACATTGCAGGACTGGACTGAAAGGGTGCAAAGTGCGGTTAAAATGTGTAAAATGACCCCCGAACTGCGGGCCGAGGTTGCATTGGGAGCCCTAGAGGGGACGTCAGGCGGACAGTGATGGTAAGGCCTGACTCTGAGAGAGATACCCTAGAGAAGATATTCTCCCTGCTAGAGAGAGCCCAAGGGGGGCGGGCCAAAGTGGTAAAGTTACGGAGTCACTTCTTTAACTGACCCCAGCGAGAGGGCGAGACCCTGATGCAATATTACAATGCTCTACAGGAGACAATGAATAAGATACAACAACGAGACCCTGAGGCTATGGGCGCCTTCCGGGAGGTGGACCGGCTTCTACGAGATCAGTTCATAGTGGGGCTAAATTACAAAAGATGACCCGAACAATGGCCGATATGACATTCTACAGCGTTTATTTAGCTGCCGTAGAGAGGGAGGAAGAGCGCATACCTACGGCAGCAAGAGTGGTGAATAGCACGCATGTTACAAGGGACTGGCCGGGATCTGAAGAATCGGAGTCCTTAAAGGATGTGGTCCAGGCCCTGCGGGCGGAATTGAAAGAGCTTCGTCTGGAAGTGTCCCAGATGAAGGTAGAACCGTCCCGGCCTCCGGAAACTGTCCTCGCACCTCGTATCGCTCCACCCAGAACAACCCAGGTGAGGGAGCCGGGCAGAAGAGGGCCCCTCTGTTGGGTTTGCCGAAAGTACGGCCATATGGCCAGAGAGTGCCCAGAACAGGTAGCGTCAGAGTCGACGTTAAACTTCCGACCGCTGCAGTAGCTGGGCGTCCTGCGGCGGTGCACCATAATTTAAGCTCTCTGCGTGAAGAACGTGATCTGTATGCCAGCAGCCCCATATTAGAAGCCGAGCTGGAAGGCTGAAAGGTTTGCTGCCTAGTTGATACAGGGTCAGAGTGCACTCTAATGCCTTTGGAGTTCTTTGAGAGGCACTTCGGGCATATGATGGAGCCTGAAGATGGCAGCGTCATCAGGCTGACGGCTGCCGATAATAGAGAGATGGATGTTCGAGGGATAGTCTGGATGCGGGTCCGACTGTTTGGGCAAGACATCAGCAAGAAAGGGGTCGTGCTGTTGGACCATTCATCCCGGAAAGGAATGGACGTGACCCTGGGCATGAATATACTGAGAGACCTAGATCATCAACTCTATGCCAAGGAAGGGCCGAAGTACTGGCAACGGGCCACCGCACACCGGCCTACCCAGAAGATCTTACAACAAATGGTGAGGAGCTGTAGCCTGCAAAAGAGTAACCTGTCCAGACGGGCCATTGGAGACATGAGGGTGCTACGGAGGACTCCATTGAAGATCCCACCTCGACAGGAGCGAATATTGATGCTGCCAGTGGGAGCTGGACAACGACTGAATGGCCTGGAGGTCCTGATCGAGCCCGCTTATCAAGAAGAAACGCAGATTCGCCCCCTGGTTGCCCGGGCCCTTGCCGTTGTGAAAGACGGATGTGTGCCTGTACGCTGCTGTAATGTTGAGGACTGCGAGTTAACCATCCCCGAAAACACCCTGCAGGCCAAAGTATATGTGTCCGAAGGGGGTATCGCTCGATGAAGGGGCTTTACGCTGCAGCCGGATAGATCAGCTTGGACCTATGCTGTGGAGGTCCATTCAAGGGAAACCCCGACAGCGGAGTGGAACGGTCGAGTGATCATGGCCCGTATGGGGGTGGACTGCAGAACCCTGACCCTGGGGGAACAAAAGCTGGAAGACATTCTCTGGGAATTTCAGGAGGCCTTCTCAAGACATGATGAGGACTTTGGGTGTGCTACTGCCATCGAACATGAAATCCCAACCGGCGATGCTGCGCCGATCAGGGAACGCTACAGGCAGATCCCACCTAAGATGTATCAGGAGGTGAAATATATGGTGGCCAGCATGTTGGAGAACCGGGTGATCCAGGAGAGTCAAAGTCCGTGGGCTGCTCCGGTAGTCTAAGTGCGGAGGAAAGACGGGAGTCTCCGGTTCTGCGTGGATTATCGGAAGCTGAATGCTCAGACCGTTCGGGATGCCTACCCCCTTCCGCGGATTGAAGAGGCATTATCAGCCCTAAGCCAAGCTTGGCCAGAAGAACGAGCCCTCCTGACCCCAGAGGGTCAGAAGTTGTTAAGGCAGTGGGACAAGCTGACAATTACTCAGGGCCTCCTGTGGCGGATCATATACTTACAGTCAGAGCTGCAGTACCGGCAACAGATTGTCATTCCCATATCGTTGGGACCGGAGGGGGAGCTCATTTCGGGAGTGACAAAACGTTCAAGTGGCTCCAACAGCTGGTGTACTGTCCAGATCTGGCCGACATGGTGGCCGCGGCATGTCTTAAGTGTCGATCCTGTGGGTTGAGTAAGAGTACTGAACAGCGGGCTCCTGTGCAGACCATCCGCACCTCAGCGCCCCTAGAACTTCTGATGATCGATTATGTACAGATTGGATATTCTACCTCGGGACATTCGTACTGTCTAGTTATGACAGATCACTTTACCAAGTATGTGGTGGCTGTGCCCACCAGAGACCAAACCGCAGAGTCGGCCGCTGAAGCTGTCTGTAAACAGGATACATTCTGACCAGGGAGCATGCTTTCAGGGTACTCTAATGAATGAACTGTACCAACTGTATGGGATTGAACGCTCCCAAACCACTCCATATCACCCACAAGAAAACGGGGCGTGCAAACGCTTCAATCGCACCTTGCTTCAGTTGCTGCGGACTCTGGAAGACAGTCAAAAAGCCCAGTGGCCCGCATACCTACCTGAGTTGATGTGGGCCTATAATAACAGAGTACACAGTACCACCGGATACTCTCCACATATGCTCATGTTTGGACGATCCGGACGGGAGATTGAAGATCTCCACATGCCTAACCCGATGGAGCCCCCACCGAGAAGTACCACCGCATGGGTGCAGGAGCACCGCCGCCGGCTGAGAGCGGTACACAAAGTTGTGGAGGAGCGCTTGGGACAGGTTGTACACCCTAACCCAAGACCAGTGCAGAAAGATGGGTATGTCCCTGGGGATCGGGTGATGGTCAAAGCCAAACGGCCGTCAGGGAAGTTGGATGGACGGTGGGAGGCAGTTCCATACACGCTGAAGAGAAGGGTAGACCCCGCTATTCCGGTCTATGAGGTAGAGCCAGTAAGGACAGGGGGACCCTCACAGAACTTACACCGTAATATGTTGAGACGTTGCAATTTTGATGAGCCTGTGTGTGTAGAGGGGGGGCCTCCTGACGCTTAGGGTATGGAGGAAAGTCCCTCAGACGAAGAAGAGGAGGAATGGTGGGCCGTCCTTGCTCAAGTGTCCACAGAGGTTCCGGCCGTGGCAGGTTTGCCACCCAGATGCAATGCTGAGCAATCAACAGCTCCTCTCTTGTCAAATATGCCTGATGTCCCCAGTATTTCTGAAACCCCCAATCTGAGAAGGTCAGCGAGGCCCAATGCTGGTGTGCCTCCACAGCGCTATGCTCAGGATGAGTTTGTATGGGGAGAGTTGCCGAGGTTGACAACTTCTAGTGGGGTGGCATGTGAGATTGTGAAAGAGCTATTTCTGCATAATGTCTGTACTTAAACTGGCATTTGGCATTCCGGGCACTAGAGGCACTAGTGTGTGGACAGAAGACCTCATCATCAAGCAAGGCCGCACGGTTGCTGAGAAGTTGGTGGCCATCTCTGGTAGGCTGCAGCCTCGGGCCCAGAACGGACACCGGTCAGTACACCTGGTTACTGATTGTAATATATTGTGTGGCGCCTGAAGTTACAGAGACTAGCCTAGGTCTCGCATTAGATAGTTAGTTAGGATTATATCGTTTCGCTAGGCTGTACTTGACTGCAGCGCAGTTATTGACTTGCAGGCTCTGCTGCGTTTGCCACTGGCTAGGGGTGTGCTCTGTAGCGGCACAGCACGACTTGCAGGCTCTGCTGTGTCCGCCATCGGCTAGGCCTGTCCAGTGGGCAGGAACATTGACTGTGGGTCCGGGATATAGCGTTTCTATGCATGTTTGTATTGCTTTGGTGATGCTTATGTTATTACTTGTTGTCTAAGTAAAGTTTTCTGTTCTTGCATATTAAGCTGGTGTCAGTTTCGCTTTCCTTGTCTGTGACTTCGCTGTATTCTGGGGAGCCCACCCCGGTACACAGCTTACAAGCCCATGGCCAAAAGATCTCCTGTATGCTTTTCCACCTTACAATCTAATTGCGAGAGTATTAATAAAAGAGAAGGAGAAAGAGGCACAGTTAATACTAGTTGCCCCTTTCTGTCCGAAAAGGTCCTTGTTTCCTCTCCTGTTCAATCTTGCAGGACAATTCTGGCCTCTCCCAGCATATCCAGGTTTACTTCGGCAGGGTCCGGTGTTCCATCCAGATGTAAAAAGATTGCGTCTAACAGCCTGGAGAGTGAGCAAGCTCTATTAAAGCAAAGGGGTCTATATGAGTCGGTAATTTCCACTGTTTTGTTCAGTAAAAAAGAAACAACTTAGATTTATACAAAAGCATGGAAGACCTTTTTAAACTTTGCAGGAGATAAATGGTATCACAGTCAAGATCCCAATATTCCGCTTATATTGGACTTTTTTCAAGCGGGTCTTGATAAGGGGCTCACACCTAGTACCCTTAAGGTACAGGTATCGGCGTTGAGCAGTTTTTTAGAGGTAAAATTGGCAGATTACCATTGATAAAGCGATTTATAAAAGGTGCATCTAGGTGATGCCCGTTTGTGCATTCCATCGTACCACCGGGGGATTTTAATCTGGTGATGGAGGTCTTAATGGATGCACCTTTTGAACCTTTAAACGAGATCTCGATAAAGCTCTTAACTAAAAAAAACACCTTTTTTCTGACAATAACATCAGCCAGAAGAGTAGGGGAGATATAAGCGTTCTCCTGTAGAGCACCTTACCTCACAGTGCTAGAAGATAGCATCATCCTCAAACACACTCCTATGTTCCTGCCTAAGGTCGCCTCTAAGTTCCATCGCCAGCAGGAAGTATCCCTTCCGTCTTTTTTTCAAAAATACATCATCCGAGCTTGAGAGAAATATCATAATCTGTCAGAAGATGCTTACTAACTTACCTGGAGGTCTCCAAAGAAATCAGGAACTCTTATCTCATTTTTCAATATCAAGGCCAGCATAAGGGATCAGCAGCGAGCAAAAGTACCATCGACAGATACATAAGAAATACTGTACAATCGAATTTTGTTATCTTCAAAATAACCTGACTCCCCCTAAAGGGATAAAAGCTCATTCTACCAGAGCGGTCTCTGCCTCATCGGCAGAAAATGCCTCTGCATCAGTAGAACAAATATGTAAGGCGAACCTAAATACTTTTTTCAGACATTATAAGTTGGATGTACTTCAGAATGAATCAGAAACCTGATTTATCATATTTCAGAAAAGTATTGTCTGCAGTAGTCCCACCCTAAGAAATTTAGTTTCTCTGTTAATCCTCCTAGAGTGCCATTGTGGAGGTGCTGGGGAAAAGGGTAAATTACTCTTACCGGTAATTGGATTTTCCAATAGCCTCCACAACGGCACTGGATTTTCCCTACTCATATTATTATTTTCTTGGGTTGTAATTATGTTATTGTACTGTTGAATATTTCAATACAATTCTTGCATTACTTAACGAGTTTTATGTCATTAACTGAAGCAGAAAAAGGGAGGGGGCTTTTTAAACTTGCGTTTTGGGTGGATCCGTCATGGATCTGCGAAAATGGATCCGTTACAATAATACAACCACATGCATCCGTCATGAACAGATCCGTTTGTATCTGTAACATAGCCAAGACGGATCCGTCATGAACTCCATTGAAAGTCATGGGGAGATGGATCCGTTTTCTATTGTGCCAGAGAAAACTGATCCATTCCCATTGACTTATATTGTGTGCCAGGATTGATCCATTTGGCTCAGTTTCAAACGCTGCAGGCAGCGTTTTGGTGTCCGCCTCCAGAGTGGAATGGAGACTGATCGGAGGCAAACTGATGCATTCTGAGTGGATCCTTTTCCATTCAGAATGCATTAGGGCAAAACTGGTCCGTTTTGGACCACTTGTGAGAGCCCATGACGGATCTCACAAACGGAAAGCCAAAACGCGAGTGTGAAAGTAGCCTTAGATGTGGGCAGACAAACATAAATGTAGACAGCACAGCTCTATTGAAACACATGAAGCGGCATCACCCCATCCCGTGGGCAAGCCAAGCTGTCAGCCAGCAGGAGTCCCCTCCTTCTCCTGGTTTCACATTGTCATCATCCTTTTCTGCTTCTCCCGCTCAGACTCCTCCTTCTCCTCCACTCCATCGTCAGCCATCGCTACCAGAATGTAAGGCCATGAAACAACTCTACACACCCATAAATCTGCTGATGCACAACCTTAATTCTCTACTGGCCAAGTTGCTGGCAGTGCAATTTAGTCGAGTCTGCTGCTTTTAGGGAGCTGGTTGCATGCACTCAGCCTCGCTGGAAGATACCTAGTCATCATTATTTCTCCCAAAAAGCCATCCCCTGCCTTGTACTCTCATGTGGGGAAGAACTTTGGCCACTCCTGCAATTCTCGCTGTGTGTCAATGTGTACACCTGGAACAGCTCTTACAGGCAGGGACAGTACAAGTTTTTACGGTCCACGGGGGTCAATGATTTTTGCGGCAGCGGTGAGGCAGCACCCTGAGTCCCCCCATTAATGTGTCGGCCTGGCTCCCAGACCAGGCACATATCCACCTCCTCTCTTCTTTTCTTCTCAATGGAAGCTTCTCCACACACAACAGCAGAAGGGCACAGCGTCACTCACAAACTTCTTTTTTTCCTATCACATGTGTCCAGTCAAGCATTGGCACTCTTTGTTGAAGCTGATCAGCCTTGGCAAGAGTAGCCACACAGGTGAGCAGTTGCTCAAGTATATCATAGCAGCAAACATCCCACTGGCTGTCACCATGACAACTACAACTGGGCACGGTGGTCAGCTACAATGGCCGCAAGATCATGGCCGCCCTGAATCTAGGGTCCCTGCATGATGCACATGATCAACCTAGTCATGCAATGCTTTTTAAATAAATACACTGGCTTGTGTAAGGTGCTGGTAATGTCCCGGAGACTGTTCAAGAATTTCAGCCATTCTTAAGTGATGAGGAAAGCTCTACTGAACTTGTAGCAACAGAATGTCCTGCTGCTACAACACTTAATCCACAATTTCCATCTCTCTGGAATTCAACATTGCACAAGTCGAGCGTCTGTATGAGCAGCGAAAAGCCGTGAATGATTTCATCATGCACCAGACCACCTCAGCAGTTTTGCTTCAAGGTCAGGCAGAGGCAACTCATTCGAGAAGCCTTTTGGGTTCTGAAGACTTTCGAAGATGCCACAATGTTTGCCAGCAGGGACAACTGTGGATTTAGATGTCGATGCTCATACAACAGGGGATGATAGAAGAAGAACAGCTAACACGTCTTGCTGCCTGCTTTGTAGCTGTTGGAGACCCACGAGGAGAAACCATGGAAGATGAGGATGAGGATGAGGATGAGGATGATGAGCTGCAACTAAAAGAGGATAAGGAGTAGGAAGTGGAGTATCAAGAGGACATCTAACCGCTTCAATGGGGGCGAAGCTAGAAAGACCTGGCTTGTTAAGCACGCTGGCCAGAATAGCGAGCTATATGCCTGTAGGCTCACGCAGTGACAGGTGTATCATTGACATCAAGCAGTCTGATGATTACTGTATATCAAAGCTTTTAGACCCTCTCTATCAAATCAAAATGGGGGAATGTTTTCATCCCTCCAGGAAGGCCTGTAGCTGGCCAGCTAAGACCTGTCCTAGATTTCTAACATAGCATAAACAGTCAGGTCCATAAATATTGGGACATCGACACAATTGTAACATTTTTGGCTCTATACATCACCACAATGGATTTGAAATGAAACTAACAAGATGTGCTTTAACTGCAGACTGTCAGCTTTAATTTGAGGGTATTTAAATCCAAATCAGGTAAACGGTGTAGGAATTACAAAAGTTTGCATATGTGCCTCCCACTTGTTAAGGAACCAAAAGTAATGGGACATAATAATAATCATAAATCAAACTTTCACTTTTTAATACTTGGTTGCAAATCCTTTGCAGTCAATTACAGCCTGAAGTCTGGAACACATAGACATCACCAGACACTGGGTTTTATCCCTGGTGATGCTTTGCCAGGCCTCTAGTGCAACTGTCTTCACTTCCTGCTTGTTCTTGGGGCATTTTCCCTTCAGTTTTGTCTTCAGCAAGTGAAATGCATGCTCAATCAGATTCAAGTCAGGTGATTGACTTGGCCATTGCATAACATTCCACTTCTTACACTTAAAAAACTCTTTGGTTGCTTTTGCAGTATGCTTTGGGTCATTGTCCATCTGCACTATGAAGCGCCATCCAATGAGTTCTGAAGCATTTGGCTGAATATGAGAAGATAATATTGCCCGAAACACTTCAGAATTTATCCTGCTGTTTTTGTCAGCAGTCACATCATCAATAAATAGAAGAGAACCAGTTCCATTGGCAGCCATAGATGCCCACGCCATGACACTACCACCACCATGCTTCACTGATGAGGTGGTATGCTTAGGATCATGAGCAGTTCCTTTCCTTCTCCATACTCTTCTCTTCCCATCACTTTGGTACAAGTTGATCTTGGTCTCATCTGTCCATAGGATGTTGTTCCAGAACTGTGAAGGCTTTTTTAGATGTCGTTTGGCAAACTGTAATCTGGCCTTCCTGTTTTTGAGGCTCACCAATGGTTTACATCTTGTGGTGAACTCTCTGTATTCACTCTGGTGAAGTCTTCTCTTGATTGTTGACTTTGACACACATACACCTACCTCCTGGAGAGTGTTCTTGATCTGGCAAACTGTTGTGAAGGGTATTTTCTTCACCAGGGAAGGAATTCTTCGGTCATCCACCACAGTTGTTTTCCGTGGTCTTCCGGGTCCTTTGGTGTTGCTGAGCTCACCGGTGTGTTTCTTCTTTTAAAGAATGTTCCAAACAGTTGTTTTGGCCACACCTAATGTTTTTCCTATCTCTCTGATGGGGTTGTTTGTTTTTTTCAGCCTAATGATGGCTTGCTTCACTGATAGTGACAGCTCTTTGGATCTCATCTTGAGAGTTGACAGCAACAGATTCAAAATGCAAATAGCACACTTGAAATGAACTCTGGACCTTGTATCTGCTCATTATAATTAGGATAATGAGGGAATAACACACACCTGGCCATGGAACAGCTGAGAAGCCAATTGTCCCATTACTTTTGCTTCCTTAACAAGTGGGAGGCACATATGCAAACTGTTGTAATTCCTACACCGTTCACCTGATTTGGATGTAAGTACCCTCAAATTAAAGCTGACAGTCTGCAATTAAAGCACATCTTGTTCATTTCATTTCAAATCAATTGTGGTGGTGTATAGAGCCAAAAATGTTACAATGTGTCGATGTCCCAATATTTATGGACCTGACTGTATGTTTATACAGATAGACCTGCCAATAACCTTAATACAGTTCCTACGTTTGTGTGTTAAAGACAAAATCAGAGTTATTTACAGTGACTTCATGTTTGGATGTCATACAACTGGTATATATATTGTGTTTACAGAAGCAGAAAAGATAATATGCCTTTAAGATTCATTATATGGATGTGAGGTAAGCTTAATGACACAGCAGAAGGAACAGGAAGCATAGAGTTAAACTGTTGTTGCTGGGCAGTAGTCTAGACCATTCACAGTCAGCCGCACACACAGCAGGAGTCTTGGCGAATCACAGCCATCCTCACACACAGCCTGTGTGGGAAATTCCCTAGCAGAAGCTGCTACAAATTATTGTTCACCAGCGAGAGAAGCGGAACAGACTTTCACTCCACTAAGAGCTGTGTTTTATGGAAGCAGAGAGACTAAAATAGGTTTTTAAAACAATTATATAATGTTCCTACTGTTAATATAGTGATTAGAACTGTATACTGAACCAGTTATATGTGTGTTTACTTACAGTTCCATCAATTGCAAACTACAAATTTCACAATTTGTCACAAGAAGGGGTGGGGAAGGAGCAAACTGACCACCCACACCTCTGTCACTGCCTACTTGCACTTACCCATCCTAGGCAACTGGGTGGCGATCCCTAACCTGAGTAAGTGCGGAAGAGACAAACAAAACAAACAAACACAGAGAGGTCAAACTAGCAAGGTGAAAACCAGGAGGTCAAGGCGGTACCAAGGGAAAAGCAGAAGCAGCGTCAATGTACAAACCGGGAGTCAATACCAGGAGAAGCAAGTGAGACACAGGGAGCAGGCGAGGACACGTAAAAGTCATGCAGAAGTCAAATACCCAGAGAGGTGACAGTACAAGAGGAGCAAGCAAGAGGCGAAGTCAGAAACGAGCAGAAATACAATACCAAGTAGCAATGTAAACGGGAATATACACAGGGTATATGTAACGGGGTTCCGAAGGTGCACTCGGTCCCCCATTGCCCGCAGTACTAGCTTTGGGAATGAGGATCTGTGTTTGACCTCATTCCAAGGGCGGCTTTACTGCTGGGTGGCTCTCTGCTCCTAAGTCTGCCTTGAGCGCCGAGCTGATCACTCGGTGCTCAACTGGTTGGTCTGTCGGTCATGTGACGCTGGCCACGTCACATGACCCTCACTCCCCACTATAAATACAGGCAGCCTGCTAGCCACAGGTTGCCTGTGAATTTCTAGGTTCCTGGTTATTTGTTGGACTACTGAATACTCACCTGATTCCGTTCCCTGACGATCCTTTTGCCTGCTCCTCCTGTACTGCGCATCCGTCCTGGTATTGTGACCTCGGCTCCCACCTGACTACTCTCTTAGGACTCCTCTTGTACTTCTCTACTCTCCTGGTATTTGACCCCGGCTTCTCCTGACCATTCTTTGCTTAACCCTTTGTACTGCATAGCTCTCTTGGTTCTGACCCGGTCCGTTCATGTTCCGTATTTTGTCTTGTCTGTCTTCCCTGCACGTATCCTAAGTTTGGGACTGTCGTCCAGTTGTCCCCTGTCATCAGGACTCGTGAGGCAAGTAGGCAGGGCCAGGGGTGAGGGTGGAGCGCAGTGGTCACTATCCTTCCCCCTGTGTGTGGACGTGACCGTTACAGTATAGGACCTTAATCACAGGCAACCTGTGGCCAGCAGGCTGCTTGTTAAATAGGGGAGAAAAGGAGTCATGTGATGTGGCCAGCGTCACATGACTCATCCCCCTGCATACAATGAGCGCCGAGTGCCCAGTTCGGCGCTCAGACTTCTCGCCGTAACCACGAGAGCGGAGGACGCCTACCATGCTAATACGGCGTGCATGGCTGGGTCGTCTCCACCCCCGTTGCCCTGGAGATGAGGACGCAGCGCACGTCCTCGCTACGAACTTATAGCAGGGCGTCGGTGGCACTGAAGGGAAGGAGCGCGAAGCCGGCGCCCTGTGACAGTACCCCCCCTTCTACGAGGGGCCACCGGACCCAAAGTCGCTGGAGATGGTTTTTCCGGATGAATGAGATGACATTTTTTAATCAACCTAGTGGCATGAATCCTATTCACTGGCACCCAGGACCTTTCCTCAGGTCCATAACCCTTCCAATGGACAAGATATTGAAACGCGTTACGAACGCTCCTAACATTAATGGCTATCAATTTACAATTACCGATATCGTAATTCCTCTTAGTAGGAGAGAATTATCGTGAAAAAAATGCACAAGGTCTTAGATTAGTGAGGTTAGAGGGTCCCTGAGAAAGAATAGCCCCCACCCCATCCTCAGAAGCATCCACCTCCACCACAAAAGGTTTCTCCTCATCCGGCTGAATCAAGACTGGGGCGTTCCCAAAAGATTTCTTAAGAGTTTTGAAGGCTTCTATGGCCTCTACAGGCCAGTTAACAAGATCCGCCCCCTTCTTAGTTAGGTCGGTTAAGGGTCTAGCAGTTACAGAATTTAAAAAAAATAATTTGCGATAATAGTTAGACAACCCAAGGAAGCGCTGTAATGCTTTAAGGGAAGATGGCCTCACCCAGTCTTGAATATCCTGTACCTTTCTGGGATCCATCTTAAACGAGTGTGGAGTAAGGATATATCCTAGATACAAAATTTCTTGTACCCCAAAAATAAATTTTTCTAACTTGGCAGATAATTGTTTCTTTCTTAGAATTTCAAGCACTTGATATAAATAACATGGGAATGCCAAGTCGAAGAAAAAAATCTAAATATCATCCAGATATTCAATCATAAATTTACCGATAAATTCTCTGAATATGTCATTCATAAAATTTTTAAAAACTGCAGGAGCATTACTGAGCCCAAAAGGCATGAAAGTATATTCAAAGTGTCCCTCAGGAGTATTAAAAGCAGTCTTCCATTCATCCCCTTCTTTGATATGGATCAAATTTTATGACCTTCTCAAATCAAGTTTGGAAAACCACGATGCCCCCAGAACCTCATTGAACAGATCGGGGATCAATGGAAGAGAGTATTGATTTTTAATGGTGATTTTATTCGAATTCACAATAGTCAATACAAAGTCTGAGACCTCCATCCTTAAAAAAAAGGACCCCACCCCTATAGGAGACACCAAGAGTCTGATGTGTCCTTTTTTTTAGATACTTTTTTTTAGATACTTTCCTTAATATACTCCCTCATAGAATTGCGCTCTGGACCAGATAAATTATATATCCAACCCTTAGGGAACCTGGAACCCACCACTAAATCAATGGCACAGTCATAAGATCTATGGGGAGGCATATACGAAGGTAAAGTCTCCATTTCTGAAGAGACACCCGCCTGTATAATGGGTAAACAAGAGTTACATTTAGGACCCCATTTTTGAACCTCACCCCTGGTCCAATTAATGACAGGGTTGTGTAATTGGAGCCAGAGCATACCTAAAACCATTTCAGCGGGCAAATTTTCTAAGATCAACAAGGAGCAATTTTCAGTGTGACTCACCCCTACAGTCAGTGTTATTTCAGGGGTACAAAACTTAACAGTGCCCCCTAGCAAGGGGGTAGAGTCAATGGCTACAATGTAAATAGGACTGGGAAGAGCTAAAATAGGTATTCCCACCTAAAGAGCAAATTTAAGATCAATAAAGTTAGAGGCCGACCCAGAATCAATAAAGGCACTACCTGACCCCCAGTTTAATCCAATTGAAATAGTAATAGGTACCAATAATTTATTTTTTACCACCCCAGGGAGTACCCTGTCTTTAGATCTCTTAGGTTTGGGTGATTTTCCGGAAGGAGGGACCTTGGGACATTGCCGGATCCAATGATCAGAGTGACCACAGTAGAAACATGTACCACGGCGACGACGTTGGTTTCTTCTGGTCAGACCGAGCTGCATAGGTTCGTCAGTACTAGGCTCGGACTTGATCCTCACAGGATTGGTCTCTGGTTTGGACATACGGTAACCTGTGGAAAAAACAAATGCTCCCGCTGTCTCTCCCTAATGCGTCTGTCCAGTCTCACAGCTAGAGTCATGGTTTGTTCCAAGGTCCCAGAAGAAGGATAACATACTAGCATGTCTTTAAGAGTCTCAGATAGGCCAGAACTGAACTGACTTTTAAGAGCAGGTTCATTCCAACCAGAGGGAACGCACCATTTTACGAAATTGAGTACAGTAGTCTTCTACCGGTCGGTCACCCTGCACAAGAGATTTTAACTGACTTTCCGCTACAGACGCTCTGTCAGGTTCATCATACAAAACCCCAAGGGCCTGAAAAAACACGTTGACATGTCTAAGACACTGAGAGTCGGGAGGTAACGAAAATGCCCACTCATGGGGATCGCCTTGTAAGAGGGACAATAATTCCCACTCTTTGTTGAGCAGAACCAGAAGAGTCGGGAGCAGACGGAAATACAGTTTACAGCTCTCCCTAAAGGCTAAAAAACAATTGCGATCCCCCGAGAACTGATCTGGAAGCTTAACATGTGGTTCCGCCTGTAGTGCAGATGAAGAAGAAACAGAGAGGTTTTGGGCAGCTTCCTGCACTTGTAACCTCTCCAATAACTCCTGGACAATCTGGGGCAGGTTTTGGACATGATCCGTGAGAGTTTGCAACGGATCCATGATAAAGTAATAAGGCCTGTGATTCTGTCACGAGAAGGGGGTGGGGAAGGTGCAAACTGACTCCCCCCACACCTCTGTCCCTGCCTACTTGCACTTACCCGTCCTAGGCAACGGAGCGCAACTGGGCGGCAATCCCTAACCTGAGTAATTGCTGGAGAGACAAACAAAACAGACAAACACAGAGAGGTCAAACTAGCAAGGTGAAAACCAGGAGATCAAGGCGGTACCAAGGGACAAGCAGAAGCAGCGTGAATGTACAAACCGGGAGTCAATACCAGGAGAAACAAGTAAGACACAGGGAGGAGGTGAGGACACGTTAAAGTCAGGCAGAAGTTAAATACCAAGAGAAGCGACAGTACAAGAGGAGCAAGCAAGAGACGAAGTAAAAAACGAAGTCAAAAACGTGGCCAGCAGGCTGCCTGTTAAATAGGGGAGAGAAGGAGTCATGTGAAGTGGCCAGCGTCACATGACTCATCCCTCTGCATACTGCTGAGCGCTGAGTGCCCAGTTCGACGCTCAGACTTCTCGCCGTAACCACGAGAGCGGAGGATGCCGACCACGCTAAGAAGGGGTGCATGGCCGGGTCCTCTCCGCCCTCCGTTGCCTTGGAGATGAGGACGTAGTGCAAGTCCTCACTCCTAACTTATCGCAGGGCGCCGGTGGCAGTGACACAATTGCAACCATTCAGATTCCATATTGCAATCCAAATTGCATACAACCATACCAGATCATACTCAACCAATTTGCAAATAGTTACTGCTAACTGCATACTGCAAATTGCGACCAAATTCAGCAAGTAGAAATATTAGTTAGACCTCAGATATACCTCTCAGAGATCATAAAGTGCTTAAATAACTCAAAGTGAGAGTACAGATACTCAAGAAAGAAATATATCCACCATTTTATGTTGAATGACAAGATTGAACAGTTGAACCACCATCTTATGCATACCGCAATTTTGCGATATCTTTTCAACACGTGTTTTGTACATAGACTGTCTGCAGCAGCATAATATATGAAGAAAAGTTGAAGTTAATAAAGAAGTTATTTCAAGCATTTGGTGTGCTCTTTAAACCTACTGTTTCTATAGAACAGCACTAGAGGAATTACAGAGTAATAGACAGTCTGGTGAGACTAAAAGTCATAGATTTCAAAACTATTCTAATGCCACAGCGCAAAAGGCACTTCATAGTGCTGCGCCTGCCACAAGGCCACATTACATCACATTATATTATTACCAGAGAACATTGTGTATGCAGCTTTCTGCAAGCAGACGCCTGACGCCAACATCTTTGGAAGGGAGCCCTTCTTCGCCCATCACAGAGTCACCCCCCCCCCCTCCCTCTGCCACAAGCAACAGCCATTTCAGTGTCCTCAACATGATGGAGCAGTTTTCCACGTGCTGTGCCAGGCTGATGCCAGACAGCAAGCCGACATCTTCCGCCTTAATACCCAGGTTCAGGCCTACCTACACTCTGGCCTGTCTCGGGTGCATATACCCCATGAATTTCTGGACAGGCAGACTGGAACAGTGGCCTAAACTGGCACAGCGTGTTCTTTTTCTTCTTTCTTGCCCAGCCTCCAATGTCAGCTTTTAGTGGGTTTTCACAGGGGGTGTGGACCAGTGTCCAAAACATAACGTTTCTTAAAATAACTGGATTAAGGAGGATTTTCACTCTCCTCCAGCTGAGGCCGGTGAATAGATCTGACCTTGCTGACGGTGCCCCATCTTGCCAGTGTTGCCGTCTGCCTGCTGTCCTACTATCATATTGCCTTCCTACCATTATGTTCTGTATGGCAGCTGTTGATGCCTCTTCATGCTGCGGCCAGTCTACTATTATATTCCGTATGAAGTTTACTGCTGCCTCTATCATGCTGCTGCCTGCCTGCCAACATGTACGATGTAGTAGAGTTAACACACATGCTTAACTAGACTTGTTAACTAAACAAGTTGTGTTAGGCCTCCTGCACACGACCGTTGTGTGCATCCGCGTCCGTGGTTCCATTTTCCGTTTTTTTTCGCGGACCCATTGACTTTCAATGGGTCTGTGGAAAAATCGGAAAATGCACAGTTTGGCAGCCGCATCCGTGATCCGTGTTTCCTGTCCTATTTTTTTTAACGGTCAACGGTTCGCGGACCCATTCAAGTCAATGCGTCCGTGAAAAATCACGGATGCACACAAGATTGTCATCGGCGTCCGTGATCCGTGTCCGTGATCCATGTCCGTTTTTTCCTATCATTTCAATGGCAAACTTGACTTAGATTTGTTTTTCATTTTTCATGTCCGTGGATTCTCCAAAAATCAAGGAAGACCCACAGACGAAAAAACGGTCACGATCACGGACCAACGGAACCCCGTTTTGCGGACCGTGAAAAAATACTGTCGTGTGCAGGAGGCCTTAAGCTGACACCTTCAATTGCTTTTCAATGGCTTTTGTTTCAGGATTTCACGAGTTAAGAAACTTGAGGTTGAGAGTTTAAGTAACAAACTACACCAAATAGTAGACAAACCTCCGTAGATTATCAAAATTATATCTTTATTAATAACACAGAATAAAATATACAATACATAAAATAGCAGCAGGCGATATCCTAAATGAGGACAAGGAGGAGAACTGCAGAGACAGTCAGCCATCAGTGGTAAATGAGCAAATAATTAATTAACCCATAAGATCCAAAACATAGTAGTCAAAAAACCAGGGCTATAAAGCCACAAGGAATACATCCATAATGGGCACAAATGGAGAAGGAAAAAGAACAATACCAGTGATAGCAGGTCGACTCTGCAATCGTCTCCACCCAAAACCGTTTCGCCATACAGGCTTCTTCCGGGGATAAGAGATAGGAATAAACACTCCCTCTTTATATAGTCACATACCTCAATTATTAAAAACACATGAATTAAAAGTTGATGGTGATTACCGATAAACGTGTACAGAATGTCCGCATGTTAATATGGAGACCGGATAGGGATCACAAAGAGTGCGCCACACAGTGCTTAGTGCGGCTGGAAGTGGTCATGCATTCCATGCTGGAATGCACCACCCACAAAGAGACGGTATTGAGGTGTGTCCCAGCGTGGAGTGCAAAAGAGACACACCTCCTGGGACGCCCAGAACGATGCGCATATAGAACCAATACAAATAAGCCATGAAGGTGACAGTGCAATTATCATATGTCAGTATGCATAAATAAATAGATAAAAAGAGCTATCCTGCACCAGCATCTATATAATAGAATAAAATAAAACTGTGCGGACCAATATAATGACAGGTTACCAGTGGGTGTATACAATGCTGCAGTGACAATATATTTGTACGAGTGTAATTATAATAAAACATAAAAACCTATGTTGACGAACAATACTAGTCACAATAATGTGTAAATATGATGTACATGACTGATAAACCAGAGGAGGTTGTAAATTAATACATTCATATGTACATAATTCATCACCTAAAAAACAACGTGAAAAGGAAGTGACACATTCAGTGAAACAGCAAAGTGACAAGTGCAAAAAAGTGCTCAAGTGTCAAAATTCATAAATAATTCCTAAACAATGTTACTAAAACATCCGTAAGTGAAGATTATACTAGAACCTGCCAATCGGTATATAAATTAGGTACACATATTAGGAGGCTAGGGCTAGAGCCATAGTGTTCAGTCCCACATAATGACTTGTGTGGATATTTATATTATCATGGTCCCAATAGTTGTAGAAGGAAGAAAGATATAGCAGCAACACACCACCAGCTAAAAAAAGAAAGAATAAAAATGACAAAGACAAGGAGTTAAAATAAGATAATTAAAACCAACAGAACAAGAAATAAAGGAGTAGAAAAAAGAGAAACAAAAAGCATCAACATTGGTAGGTATATTAGAAATAAGGGGAAAAAGACAATTCTTCATTTAACCCCCCGGTTATCACGCAATTCAATTCATAAATTCATCTCACCTCTTTTTGAGCGAATAGTTTCTTCCAATTCCCACCTCTCAAGGAGATGAACACTCAATTGATTCCTCTAAAGCGAAACCCAGAACTGTCTCAATTGTGAAATTCCTTGAAGTGCCTAGGGATAGACTTCAATTTAGTTACATCAGTCCCCTCCTTGGCCCCCTCTATGCCTGAAACGCGTCTCCGCAATTCCCTTGCGGTCATGTCAATTTGCACACGTTGGCATGGGCATGAGGCCAAATAGATCACTCCTGGTGTACCACATGTGATGTTGTAGATGATCCTATATTGTTTTCTAGATTTACAAGGGTTATAGAAATAAGATGCCCTATAGAGATGGCCCTGCGGTTCGCTCGGCGGTCGTTTCCTGGCAGACTTTGCTGGTTCGCGGTTCGCGATGTCCGCCAGCACCATATTCTTTTACATTGTGAAGAACTTTGACCCATGACACATCCATCAGGTGGTACAGGACAGCCAATTGAGACATTTCAGCACATGGACATACCCCCTACCTTATAAATAAACCTGATCTGGCTGCCATTTTACATTCAGTCTTTTGCCAGTGTAGGGAGAGGTTGCTGTGTGGAGCAGGAACAGACTGTTAGGGACACCAAACGCTAGCTAATAGGTCCACAAAAGTCCTTTTAAGGACTGGTATAGGTGTGCTATCGATAGGTGAGACATACTGAGTGGTGTAGTATACTTATAGTATACTTTCTAACATAGAAAGTATATTATAGTGCAATTGTATTGTGCAGCAGTTGTGTGCGATTCTGCTGCGTTACCTCAGCTACAGATAGTGAAAAACGCCATTGGAAAAAATTATTTCTACTGGTGTGATATTCCAGTTGCCCCCCTCCCCCCAAAAAAATTTCATTGAAGCAAGGGTGTTATATAGCAATTATATACTTTCTATATAGTGAATTTGGGTAGTGCAGCATTTGTTTGCGGTTTAGCTGCGTTGCCGCAGCTACAGATAGTGACAAACGACATTGGAGCAAATCATTTCTACTGGTGTGATATACCAGTTGCCCCACAAAAAAACTGATTGAAGCAGGGGTGTTATATACCAATTATATACTTTCTATATAGTGCATTTAGGTAGTGCAGCATTTGTTCGCGGTTTTTCTGCATTACTTCAGCTACAGATAGTGACAAACGCCATTGGAACAAATCATTTCTACTGGTGTGATATTTCAGTTGCCCCCTCGAAAAAAACTGATTGAATCAGGGGTGTTATATACCAATAATATACTTTCTATATAGCGCAGTTGGGTAGCACAGCATTTGTTTGCGATTTAGCTACGTTACCTCAGCTACAGCTAACAAAAATTATTTCTACTGGTGTGATATTCCAGTTGCCCCCCTGTCACGATCCCTACTCAATAGGTCACATCACTGGGGTGAATTATACTAGTGAGCTCATCAAGTTACCACATAAATTCCCACCCACCTATTCTAGATGACGGAATTATGCTAATTTACTCCCCTAGATTCTAACACCCCAATATTTTCACAATAGCTGCCACCACCTATACTATAAGGCAATAGGGGCCTATACTCAGATATTCTCTCAACCCAAATTTAACACAGTAACACAGGTTATGTATATGGGACATAAAATCCTCTGAAACACTACTGGTAACGTTATTCCCTCCGAAAGAGCAAGTTCTGAGACCACAAGGAAGGGACTTATTAATGTTTAAATTTAATACACAATAGTGCAGTGCAATACAAAAAGAAAGTGTCACAAAAGATAAAAACACAATATACATACAATAACAATGCAATGAACAGATAAAATAAACGGGATAAAATACAGAATATTGGCTGACTGAGATGCAGCAGTTATATTCCGGCTGTGGGGACAGCTGAAGATATGGGCAGTCACTCTAAACGATGTGGATCCCCAAAATAGCTGACAATTACCTGTTCCTAAACACCCATTTTTATCCCCCCTCAGCCGAGGGGTGGGCTGTGAGGGAACCTCCCTCCTTTCGGTCCGGCCTTCTGGGACATCTGATATTATTTAGGTTTCTGCCCCACCTTCCCAGAAGACTGACTGAGGTGGCAATATGAATCACTGCGATTCCTCGCTGTATGACAGGGACTGCGGGTACAGGTATGATCCCATAATCTGAGTCGCTTCGTTCCGGTCATACAGACACAAAATGTGATTGAGTTATGAATTCCAGAAGGCCAGGTCCTGAATACAGAGAAATGCCTTATGTCCAGTACGGGGTGTCTGGATTCTCCCCAAAGCCCATGTCAGGCTGAACACAAATACCAGGATTCTGAAGATGTGGGTATAATGAGGTCGGAGTTATGGCTTCTGATATTATTTCATCTGCAGCACGCCAGACCTGCAGGGTATAGCGAAGCGAGGTCACGGTTCTGGGCAATCGAGGGTTACTCACTGTATTGGAGAACCCTGGGCAGGCATGCGGCAGTGAATGAGAGGTAGACACAGTTCCTCTGGGGCACACTCGGTATGTAGGGACCAGGCCTGATGGTGGATGAGGTGCCCTGGATGTTACAGGTATTTTGAGTGCCTGGGGCAAGGTCCCTGTTGGATTCGTGACGCCAGTGCTTGTGACGGTGGCACACCGATTTGTAGTGGGAATAATTGAGGTACACAGATGGTATAGTGAACCAAACGTTTCTTTACTGAACAGTCCAACTTTATACAGTAAGGTAGTTATACAGTCCTTTGTATTACAGCTTGCCAGCAGGCTTATTCCACAAGATGGCAGGTATAAGTTATGCAAGATACTCAGAGGGTAAATCCACAATTTACTCAGAATCAGGTTGTACCTTTCCTCAGAAATAGCGTATGCTGTTCCTTTCTAGAACTCCTGTCTGGTTTCAATCCCAAGGCCCGGATGCCTAAATGGTGGCTTAAATCCTTGGTATATATATATCTTCCTCTCGTATTAAATCCTTGCTTTTCTTCCTAAAGCATCTGCCTATCAGGGTTACTTATCTTTGCCTGTAGTATGTTGGCTTTATTGCTGCAGGGCTGTGGTTTCTCCCAGGAGGTGACGTCCTGCAACCGTGGTGTCTCTACTGAGCTAAGCCTAGCCTCAGGAGCTTCAGGTGGACGAAGTAACTCCTCTAGTCCCCTGGAATGAACTACCCCTCCCCTGTCTGGGCCTGGACATTTATATCTAGGGCTCTCTAGCTCCCTCTAACGTCTGGGAGGCTAAACTACACCCTGACAGGCCTGACACCCAGCTAACACAGGGAAATGCATACACATAACATTAAAGGTAATAAAGACACATTAACCCCTTTTGTGCAGTGCCCACCTTTATCTAGTGGGACACTACATACCACCACGCTATAACGTTGCCCGTCCTCGGCGCAACATGGAGGGGCCCTGCCCGGCTGGATACTGCAGCCTGAAAGACAAAATGAGAACCGGCATACATGGCAATTATCACAGCAACAGCATAAAAATTAACAAACAATGTAACTGCAAGGAATGGTGAAAAGGGCGTCGTTCTCTTCTCTCAGGATAATGTGAGGGAACAGGGGCGCTGACCTGGTGCAGCGTATCAATAAGCCAGGATAGTCCATAATAATAAACGTAAGTCCTTGGAGGCTCAAAGGAACACATGAGTCCGTACCCAGGCTTGCAACAGGGTTAAACAGGGGTTTCCCGTGAGGGGCTACCTGGACTCATGATGTAGTCCTCAAACCTCACAGGTGGGTGTCCCCTGGTAGAACGTGTAGACCTCCTTAGTGACGGAGATTATTCCTGCCTGGACTTAGGAAGGTCAAGGGAGCTCACCGCCTCTGGCACCACTTCAGGAGCTCTCTGGGGTAAGGTATCCGGAGACGGGAGACCAACAGGAACAGGAGCAGGAACCAACAAATTCAGCCAAGGCGTGAGGGCCCAGTGGAGCGGCTCTTTATCATGGATCAAGTTCTCCACAGCCTGCATAGGGTCCATAGGTGGAGCCGGCAATTCCTCCTCAGAAGGCTCAGGCTCCATCTCCTCCGCCGCTGGTTCTCCTTCGATACAGGGTTTGAGGCGGTTCCTGTGAACAACTTGGGGACCTTTTCCTTCTCTGGAGACCTGGTAAATGTGGGCTGCAGCATTAGGTATGGCAGTAACAAGGTAGGGAATCCTTTCCCATTTGCTGTCCAACTTGCTGGTCCGGTGGTTGTTTTTCAACCAAACCTTGTCTCCAAGAGCCAGGGGTCCCGCATGGGCAGTCTGGTCGTAGTCTTTTTGCTGGCGTTCCCGGACATTCTCCATGCGTTCTTGCACAATCTCCTTGGCATTAAGAAGACGCCTCTGGTGCTCCACTACCCAATCAGTCCTGGGCAGTGGGTTGATCACATCCGGCACTTGTACCCCCAGGGAGTGATCCGCAGGTAATCTCCCTTGTCGCCCAAACATCAGATAGACCGGGGTGTAACCGGTGGAACAATGGATGGTGTTGTTATAAGTGTACATCAGTTGTGGCAACAGAGTAGGCCAATCACCCCTCGTATCAGGGGGTACTGCTCTCAGCATTTCAATGAGAGTCTTATTCATCTTTTCACAGAGTCCGTTACCTCGCGGATGATAGGCGGTGGTCCGGACTTTCTGGCAGTTGTGCAGCAGGCACATCTCATGGAACAGCTGTGACTCAAACGCAGACCCTTGATCGGTGAGGATCCTTTCTGGACAGCCGTAGGGCAGAAGGAAATGTTTCCAGAACGCCTCCGCTGTAGTCTTGGCTGTCAGGTCTTTCACAGGCACTGCTACGACAAACTTTGTGAAGTGATCAATTATAGTCATGGCATATGTATACCCAGAGTGACTCGGCTCCAACTTCACATGATCAATCGCGACAAGTTCTAAAGGAGCTGTACTTACAATAGGATGGAAAGGCGCCCACTGGTCATGGCGTTCAGTCCGCCCCACAGCACAGGCAGTGCATTCTCGGCACCATTCCTCGATATCCTCTCTCATCCCAATCCAATAGAATCTTCTCCGTATAGTGGCCTCAGTCTTTTGCACACCGAAGTGTCCGGACTGGTTGTGGTACATGTCCAGTACCAGGCTGGCATCCCGACGTGGCAGAAGAATCTGGTAGACTCTATCACAGGACACTGGATCCAGACTCCTTCTGAGCAACAGGCCTCTTTGAAGGAATAGTTGGTGGCGATGTCTCCACAGTCTTACTAGTTCTGGGTCTGCACTCTTCCTGCGGATTCTCTCAGGGATTTTCCCACTGGTAAGGAAGTCAAGCAGTTCACCGAGGACTCTACTTTCGGACTGGAGCTTAATCCATCTTTCTTGATCGCCTCCGGACTCAGGATCATCTGAGGAGGGAAGATCAGCAGCAGGGAGATTTTCAGTACGGATATTATCCTGCTGGGCAAATTTTCTGTAGAACGCGGGCATTTCCACTTCTTCCCAGGCATCTTTTAACTCATCTGGGGCCTCTGTAGTGGGGAGCCGCGACAGGGCATCAGCATTATCATTGGAGCGGCCTGCCCGGTACTTCACAGAAAAGTCATAGTTGGCAAGGCGGAAGGCCCATCTTTGCTCCAGTGCCCCTAACTTGGCCGTGTTCAGATGCGCCAGGGGATTATTGTCCGTGAAGGCAACAAATGGTGTGGCAGCAAGATAGTCTTTGAACTTTTCAGTCACAGCCCACACTAAGGCAAGAAACTCCAGCTTGAAAGAACTGTAATTCTGATCATTCTTTTCAGCTCCCTTCAGGGATCTGCTGGCGTAGGCAATTACCTTTTCTTTGTTGTCTTGCACTTGAGCCAACACTGCCCCCAGGCCTCTTTTACTGGCATCCGTGTAGAGGAGGAATGGCTTATGATAATTAGAGATGGCCCGAACTATCCGACGGCGAACAGTTCCCGGCGAACATAGCTTGTTCGCGTTCGCCTCTGCCGGGCGAACACATGCGATGTTCGGTCCGCCCCCTATACATCATCATTGAGCAAACTTTGACCCTGTACCTCACAGTCAGCAGACACATTCCAGCCAATCAGCAGCATACCCTCCCTCCCAGACCCTCCCACCTCCTGCACAGCATCCATTTTAGATTCATTCTGAAGCTGCAGTCTTAGTGAGAGGAGGGAGACTGTAACTGCTGCTGATTTAATTGGGAAATCGATAGCTAGGCTAGTGAATTCAGTGTCCACTCCAGTCCTGAAAGACTCATCTGATCTCTGCTGTAAGGACAGCGTCCTGACAGCACCCCAAAAAGCCCTTTTTAGGGCTGCAACATTAGTCTGCTTTTTTTTTTTCCTTTATATACATATTGCAGTTGCCTGGCCTGCCTGTGTGTGAGGAGCTGCAGGCCCACAGACTGTAGTGTGCCCACTGCCAGTGCTCACCCCTGTCATTCCGTGTGGCACAGGACTTTGCTTAAAAAAAGGCACTTAATTTTTACACTTTAATCTAAGGTTAGTTGCCTGCCAGTGTGTGTCAGGCTGACTTCCACTGACTGTAGTGTGCCCACTGCCAGTGCCCACCACTCATACCGGCTGGCACAGGACTTTGCATAAAAAAGGCATTTAATTTTTACACTTTAGTGTAATTTCAGCTGCTTGCCTGCTGCTAGTGTGTGTCAGGCCGACTTCAACTGACTGTAGTGTGCCCACTGCCAGTGCCCACCCCTGTCATCCCGTGTGGCACAGGACTTTGCTTAAAAAAAAGGCACTTAATTTTTACACTTTAATCTAAGGTTAGTTGCCTGCCAGTGTGTGTCAGGCTGACTTCCACTGACTGTAGTGTGCCCACTGCCAGTGCCCACCACTCATACCGGCTGGCACAGGACTTTGCATAAAAAAGGCATTTAATTTTTACACTTTAGTGTAATTTCAGCTGCTTGCCTGCTGCTAGTGTGTGTCAGGCCGACTTCAACTGACTGTAGTGTGCCCACTGCCAGTGCCCACCCCTGTCATCCCGTGTGGCACAGGACTTTGCTTAAAAAAAAGGCACTTCATTTTTACACTTTAATCTAAGGTTAGTTGCCTGCCAGTGTGTGTCAGGCCGACTTCAACTGACTGTAGTGTGCCCACTGCCAGTGCCCACCCCTGTCATCCCGAGTGGCACAGGACTTTGCTTAAAAAATAGGCACTTAATTTTTACACTTTAATCTAAGGTTAGTTGCCTGCCAGTGTGTGTCAGGCTGACTTCCACTGACTGTAGTGTGCCCACTGCCAGTGCCCACCACTCATACCGGCTGGCACAGGACTTTGCATAAAAAAGGCATTTAATTTTTACACTTTAGTGTAATTTCAGCTGCTTGCCTGCTGCTAGTGTGTGTCAGGCCGACTTCAACTGACTGTAGTGTGCCCACTGCCAGTGCCCACCCCTGTCATCCCGTGTGGCACAGGACTTTGCTTAAAAAAAAGGCACTTCATTTTTACACTTTAATCTAAGGTTAGTTGCCTGCCAGTGTGTGTCAGGCCGACTTCAACTGACTGTAGTGTGCCCACTGCCAGTGCCCACCCCTGTCATCCCGAGTGGCACAGGACTTTGCTTAAAAAATAGGCACTTAATTTTTACACTTTAATCTAAGGTTAGTTGCCTGCCAGTGTGTGTCAGGCTGACTTCCACTGACTGTAGTGTGCCCACTGCCAGTGCCCACCACTCATACCGGCTGGCACAGGACTTTGCTTAAAAAAGGCATTTAATTTTTACACTTTAATGTAATTTCAGCTGCTTGCCTGCTGCTAGTGTGTGTCAGGCCGACTTCAACTGACTGTAGTGTGCCCACTGCCAGTGCCCACCCCTGTCATACCGAGTGGCACAGGACTTTGCTTAAAAAATAGGCACTTAATTTTTACACTTTAATCTAAGGTTAGTTGCCTGCCAGTGTGTGTCAGGCTGACTTCCACTGACTGTAGTGTGCCCACTGCCAGTGCCCACCCCTGTCATACCGAGTGGCACAGGACTTTGCTTAAAAAATAGGCACTTAATTTTTACACTTTAATCTAAGGTTAGTTGCCTGCCAGTGTGTGTCAGGCTGACTTCCACTGACTGTAGTGTGCCCACTGCCAGTGCCCACCCCTGTCATACCGAGTGGCACAGGACTTTGCTTAAAAAATAGGCACTTAATTTTTACACTTTAATCTAAGGTTAGTTGCCTGCCAGTGTGTGTCAGGCTGACTTCCACTGACTGTAGTGTGCCCACTGCCAGTGCCCACCACTCATACCGGCTGGCACAGGACTTTGCTTAAAAAAGGCATTTAATTTTTACACTTTAATGTAATTTCAGCTGCTTGCCTGCTGCTAGTGTGTGTCAGGCCGACTTCAACTGACTGTAGTGTGCCCACTGCCAGTGCCCACCCCTGTCATACCGAGTGGCACAGGACTTTGCTTAAAAAATAGGCACTTAATTTTTACACTTTAATCTAAGGTTAGTTGCCTGCCAGTGTGTGTCAGGCTGACTTCCACTGACTGTAGTGTGCCCACTGGCAGTGCCCACCCCTGTCATACCGAGTGGCACAGGACTTTGCTTAAAAAATAGGCACTTAATTTTTACACTTTAATCTAAGGTTAGTTGCCTGCCAGTGTGTGTCAGGCTGACTTCCACTGACTGTAGTGTGCCCACTGCCAGTGCCCACCCCTGTCATACCGAGTGGCACAGGACTTTGCTTAAAAAATAGGCACTTAATTTTTACACTTTAATCTAAGGTTAGTTGCCTGCCAGTGTGTGTCAGGCTGACTTCCACTGACTGTAGTGTGCCCACTGCCAGTGCCCACCACTCATACCGGCTGGCACAGGACTTTGCTTAAAAAAGGCATTTAATTTTTACACTTTAATGTAATTTCAGCTGCTTGCCTGCTGCTAGTGTGTGTCAGGCCGACTTCAACTGACTGTAGTGTGCCCACTGCCAGTGCCCACCCCTGTCATACCGAGTGGCACAGGACTTTGCTTAAAAAATAGGCACTTAATTTTTACACTTTAATCTAAGGTTAGTTGCCTGCCAGTGTGTGTCAGGCTGACTTCCACTGACTGTAGTGTGCCCACTGCCAGTGCCCACCACTCATACCGGCTGGCACAGGACTTTGCATAAAAAAGGCATTTAATTTTTACACTTTAGTGTAATTTCAGCTGCTTGCCTGCTGCTAGTGTGTGTCAGGCCGACTTCAACTGACTGTAGTGTGCCCACTGCCAGTGCCAACCACTGATACCGGGTGGCACAGTAGCTTGCCGATAAATAAGGCATTTAATTTTTAGACAGTAGTCTAAATTCAGTTGCTTGCCTGCTGCCAGTGTGTGTCAGGCCCGCTTCCACTGACTGTAGTGTGCCCACTGCCAGTGCCAACCACTGATACCGGGTGGCACAGTAGCTTGCCGATAAATAAGGCATTTAATTTTTAGACAGTAGTCTAAATTCAGTTGCTTGCCTGCTGCCAGTGTGTGTCAGGCCCTCTTCCACTGACTGTAGTGTGCCCACTGCCAGTGCCAACCACTCATACCGGGTGGCACAGTAGCTTGCCGATAAATAAGGCATTTAATTTTTACACTTTAGTGTAATTTCAGTTGCTTGCCTGCTGCCAGTGTGTGTCAGGCCCGCTTCTACTGACTGTAGTGTGCCCACTGCCAGTGCCAACCACTGATACCATCTCCCCGTTCGAAAAATCTATTCAATAAATGGCACCCAGATTGGGGACGTTAGAGGGATTAAACTGATGAGAATAGTACTACAGAAAATACCACTCATATCGGGTGTGACAGTAAATTGCACGGCGCAGACGCAGTCACCGTGGATAAAAACAAAGGGGAGGGAGCCAGCGTTTTTTTAACCATCTCCCCGTTCGAAAAATCAATTCAATTGACCTTTCGGGGACCCTTGGTGTTGTACGTGGCTGGGTGGAGGAAGAAACCTTCAATGACATCACCGGGACGTGGCTAGCTTGGTATCCAACCTTGTGCAAATGGGGAGTTTGCGGTTGTGCAAATGAACTGTTTGCGGTGCATTAAAAGGGGAGTTTGGTCTGTCAATGTCTGTGATGCGGGCGTAACCCTTACACTACCTGATCGATACAACATCATACCTGATCGTATACACACACTGGATGTTTTAAAGCACGTTATTCCAAACAATTTAGGAATGTTAGTTGATTTATGCCCTTTATGGATTAAAACCCGACTCTGCGTCCACTACGTAATTTTCCATGGGAGTTTTGCCATAGATCCCCCTCCGGCATGCCACAGTCCAGGTGTTAGACCCCTTGAAACAACTTTCTCATCACTATTGTGGCCAGAAAGAGTCCCTGTGGGTTTTAAAATTCGCCTGTCTATTGAAGTCTATGGCGGTTCGCCCGGTTCGCCAGTTCGCGAACATTTGCGGAAGTTCTCGTTCGCTGTTCGCGAACTGAAAATTTTATGTTCGCGACATCACTAATGATAATCTGGGTAACCCAGAACAGGGGGTTCGGTCAACTTCTTCTTTAGGAGTTGAAAGGCAATTTCTCGCTCCTGGTTCCATTCAACAGGAATAGGAGTTTTCGGGCTCTTCTTTGGATGCCCCCTCAACAGTTCCTGGATGGGATCCGCAATTTGTGTGAAATGTGGGATGAAACGCCTGTAGTACCCTGCAAAACTGAGAAAGCTTCTCACCTCTTTCACGGTCGTTGGAGTAGGCCAGTTGCGAACAGCAGCAAGTTTATCAGGATCAGGCTGTATTCCTTCGGCACTAACAACGTGCCCAAGGTATTTGACCGCTGGTTTCAGTAGGTGGCACTTGGATGGCTTGATCTTGAGGCCATATTTAGCAAGAACTTGAAACACCTCACCCAGGTGCTTTAGATGGTCCTCATACGTTTTGGAGTATACAATGACGTCATCCAGATATAAGAGTACAGTCTCAAAATTCCTATGGCCTAGACAACGTTCCATCAGCCGCTGGAATGTTCCTGGAGCGTTACACAGTCCAAACAGCATATAATTGAATTCAAACAGGCCCATAGGTGTAGTGGACTCCCTCTATCTGCTCCTTTGGGGTAGATTCGTCCCCCACATGTAGTTCTTCCCACCAGGATGTTGTAGGGGTGCTGCTGCTCTGTGTGGTCTGGAACGCCTCCGTGGCAGGCAGACGGATCACATCCTGGAAAGACACCTGGAAAAGCTGAGCAACGGGGCAGTGTTTAAGGAGAGTAACGGGATGGTCACCAAAGTTAATCAAGCGGACAGGCACTTTACCTTGAGACACGGTCACCAGGCTCTTGGCTGTCCGTACAAAGGGATGATTTTCAAAGGGAATAGGTTCCACTAGGGCTTGATAGTCCTGGCCCTGGATCCCTAACACCGCACGGCACCACAGGATGATCTGGGAATTTGGAGGCAGAGTTACCGGCCGGTTATCCCGGATCCGGACAGTGCAAATTTCTCCTTTCTTGTTGGCGAACTTTTGTTGAGCACACAGCACACTAATAGTCTTTTGAATAACTCTTCTGGAAGCAGGTGAGGCTGAAGAGATAGTTTGGTTCAATGCGTCAAGTACTTCAGGGTAACAATTTTTTAGAACGTTAGTCCCTAATATCACAGGGTGTCCTCCTTTATCTCCTGCTTGTACCACAATCACGCCTTGCTGTGGCAGGGTGGCTTCTCCCACCTGAAGGGTAGGTTCCCAATACCCATGCACTTTCACTGGCTTACCGTTGCTGGCAATGATGTCTAGCCAGGACTCTGGTGGCTGGGTGAGGAGACTTGGATCCCAGAACTTATCAAAGGCAGGCCGTTGAATGGTGGTGACCTGTGACCCAGTGTCCAACAGGGCTTCAAAGGGTATCCCGTTGATACATATATTGATCTTTGGACGGGATCCTACATACTTAGGCATCCAGCTTGGATCCTTTGGACCTACTGTTCTACCTCCCGAGGGGCGGTCCTCTGCCTCAGGGGTTGCCCGTTTAACTGCCAGCACATTGATTCAGTATGTCCATATTTCTTGCAGTGGTGGCAGACAGGCTGTTTTCTACTTCTGGGCCTGTACCTCGGACGCCCATCAGGCTCTTTTGGGTATACGTCTCCATATGCAGGTGGGAGCTTTGGAGGAAAAGGACCTTCATCTTCTAGTAACAATGGTCTCTCCCATTCCTCTATCTTTTTGCACACCTTCTCTAGGCTTAGAGTAAGATGGTTCACTTGCTCCATGAGGGCTGCCACTACGTCTGTGACTGGAGCTTGGGTGGCCTGACTGACCCCTGCAGACCCCACATTCACAGTCTTGGGCTGACAAGCCTGGGGTTCATAGGAGGCTGCTGGCCCTGGAGCAGGGTTCTGGCCCAATATACTGATGGCCAATTCTTTAAAGTCCAGAAATGCACAGTGGGGGTGTTGAGCTGACAACATGCGTAGCTGGCCCTTTAAATGCTCATTACTTACGCCTGCAATGAATTGCTCTCTAAGAGTCCGGTCCTGGTCCTCAGCTTCTTTAGGATCCACTTGGACTACAGCTCTCAGTGTCTCTTGTAAGGACAGGGAAAAATCACGGAGCGACTCTCCAGGTTGCTGCTTTCTGCTGAAGAAACGCATTTTAACTTCTGACACCGTTCTGGCCTCAAATGTGGTGCCCAAGCGATCAAAGATTTGTTCCAGGCGGGGCCACGACATGACTTCCCTGCGGGCGGCCTCTTCCAACTGAGCTAGGAGGATCTCCATTTGCTGTTCAGCAGTTATGGGGTAAAGCCGGAACAAGGCCAATATCTGCTCCCTAAAGTCCTTTAACTTGTGAGCTTCCCCGGAATAACGTGGGAACCAGGGGGCCCCAAAATAGTACGGCATAGTTAGCGGCATCAGGCTTGGCGGTGCCGCGGCGGCAGGGGCCCTAGGGTCGGCTGGGGATACTTCAGGAGACATGGCTGGGGCCACCTGTCCGATTTCCTCAGGGGTGGACATGATGCTGCTAGGTGGGTATGGCCCTTTAAATGTAGCGGAGCGGACCGGAGTGGCAATGGTAATAACCCTTTTTTTTTTTTCACAGGAAAGTCTTTTATCACTAACGGGAGTCCCTCCGGTCCTCTGGCAGGGGTCGGGAACGTTCCAGTAAGGTAAATAGAAGAGCCGACAACAGTTCTACGTTGGTACTCACTCCGGTGGTGCTCGCTCCAAGTCTCGCGAGATGCGTGGCTACGGGCGTCGGACGTCTCGCGTACAGCGTCAGCAGGTGGGCGCGGCCTCTCGTAGCTCCGGGACTCCGGGGTAGGCGGCACCTTTTTCTCCAGACAGGGCGGCGTTCTTCCTCCTCGCCGGCTGGGTGATGACTCCGCCTGGTTCTTTTCGCGCCAAAGTCCTCTTTTTCGCGCCAAACAGTTCACCGGGCGCACTTGTAATCCACCTCAGGTTTAAGTGGCAAAATGGCTGTCTATTCACTGACAGCAAGCGGTGGCTCAAATAAGCAGCAAACAGTCCAGAAAACGTTATCTTCACACCGCTAATTCTTTTCAGTTCTTTGGCCCAGCAATTTTGAACAAAACAATAGGGCTTGGTCACTTTAAGGCAATTTTCAGCACACAGTTTTATATCCGCAATGTCGCAGGAATGTTCCGTCATCCTGTTCGTGACGCCAATTTATGCAGCACGCCAGACCTGCAGGGTATAGCAAAGCGAGGTCACGGTTCTGGGCAATCGAGGGTTGCTCACTGTATTGGAGAACCCTGGGCAGGCATGCGGCAGTGAATGAGAGGTAGACACAGTTCCTCTGGGGCACACTCGGTATGTAGGGACCAGGCCTGATGGTGGATGAGGTGCCCTGGATGTTACAGGTATTTTGAGTGCCTGGGGCAAGGTCCCTGTTGGATTCGTGACGCCAGTGCCTGTGACGGTGGCAGAGCGATTTGTAGTGGGAATAATTGAGGTACACAGATGGTATAGTGAACCAAACGTTTCTTTACTGAACAGTCCAACTTTATACAGTAAGGTAGTTATACAGTCCTTTGTATTACAGCTTGCCAGCAGGCTTATTCCACAAGATGGCAGGTATAAGTTATGCAAGATACTCAGAGGGTAAATCCACAATGTACTCAGAATCAGGTTGTACCTTTCCTCAGAAATAGCGTATGCTGTTCCTTTCTAGAACTCCTGTCTGGTTTCAATCCCAAGGCCCGGATGCCTAAATGGTGGCTTAAATCCTTGGTATATATATATCTTCCTCTCGTATTAAATCCTTGCTTTTCTTCCTAAAGCATCTGCCTATCAGGGTTACTTATCTTTACCTGTAGTATGTTGGCTTTATTGCTGCAGGGCTGTGGTTTCTCCCAGGAGGTGACGTCCTGCAACCGGGGTGTCTTTACTGAGCTAAGCCTAGCCTCAGGAGCTTCAGGTGGACGAAGTAACTCCTCTAGTCCCCTGGAATGAACTACCCCTCCCCTGTCTGGGCCTGGACATTTATATCTAGGGCTCTCTAGCTCCCTCTAACGTCTGGGAGGCTAAACTACACCCTGACAGGCCTGACACCCAGCTAACACAGGGAAATGCATACACATAACATTAAAGGTAATAAAGACACATTAACCCCTTTTGTGCAGTGCCCACCTTTATCTAGTGGGACACTACACATCCACCTACTGAATGGGTTAGACCACCCACTGGTCTAGCAGCCAACATGTCTAGGGTGGCTGTGCATTTTAAGTATCCCCCTCACAGGTCTTCACTAGGATGCCCAAATGGATTTCAATTAGCAGGCCTGTGCTAAATGGGGGCTTACTCTAATAATGTGGAGTTTCTCACCTAGTCTTCAGACAGGCTGGCATCGAGAGGCACCATTTTCATTTGCTTAATAGATCAATTAGCCACTGCTATATACAGTAATCAGCTATTGATAATGTAAGTCTAGGAGAATATGAGATCTATCTATATATCTATCTATATATATATCTATCTGTCTATTTACCTCAGATTTCGTTACACCCCCAAAAAAGTGATTGAAGCAAGGGTGTTATATAGCAATTATATACTTTCTATATAGTGCATTTAGGTCGTGCAGCATTTGTTTGCGGTTTAGCTGTGTTACCTCAGCTACAGATAGTGACAAACTCCATTGGAAAAAATAATTTCTACTGGTGTGATATCCCATTTGCCCCCCCAAAAAAGTGATTGAAGCAGGGGTGTTATATAGTGATGGACGAACATCTGCCAGGACGGTTCGCGAACGCGATCAAATGTTCGCGAACCGCAAGTTCGCGGCGGGTCCCATTCATTTTAATGGCAGTCGAAACCGAAAAGCTTTCAGCTCATATTTGCAGCCAAGAAATAATTACTAGAAGTGCACAAATAGTCCCACAACATGGACAGTGACATAACAGATGTACAGGGAGTGCAGAATTATTAGGCAAGTTGTATTTTTGAGGATTAGTTTTATTATTGAACAACAACCATGTTCTCAATGAACCCAAAAAACTCATTAATATCAAAGCTGAATATTTTTGGAAGTAGTTTTTAGTTTGTTTTTAGTTTTAGCTATTTTAGGGGGATATCTGTGTGTGCAGGTGACTATTACTGTGCATAATTATTAGGCAACTTAACAAAAAACAAATATATACCCATTTCAATTATTTATTTTTACCAGTGAAACCAATATAACATCTCAACATTCACAAATATACATTTCTGACATTCAAAAACAAAACATAAACAAATCAGTGACCAATATAGCCACCTTTCTTTGCAAGGACACTCAAAAGCCTGCCATCCATGGATTCTGTCAGTGTTTTGATCTGTTCACCATCAACATTGCGTGCAGCAGCAACCACAGCCTCCCAGACACTGTTCAGAGAGGTGTACTGTTTTCCCTCCTTGTAAATCTCACATTTGATGATGGACCACAGGTTCTCAATGGGGTTCAGATCAGGTGAACAAGGAGGCCATGTCATTAGATTTTCTTCTTTTATACCCTTTCTTGCCAGCCACGCTGTGGAGTACTTGGACGCGTGTGATGGAGCATTGTCCTGCATGAAAATCATGTTTTTCTTGAAGGATGCAGACTTCTTCCTGTACCACTGCTTGAAGAAGGTGTCTTCCAGAAACTGGCAGTAGGACTGGGAGTTGAGCTTGACTCCATCCTCAACCCGAAAAGGCCCCACAAGCTCATCTTTGATGATACCAGCCCAAACCAGTACTCCACCTCCACCTTGCTGGCGTCTGAGTCGGACTGGAGCTCTTTGCCCTTTACCAATCCAGCCACGGGCCCATCCATCTGGCCCATCAAGACTCACTCTCATTTCATCAGTCCATAAAACCTTAGAAAAATCAGTCTTGAGATATTTCTTGGCCCAGTCTTGACGTTTCAGCTTGTGTGTCTTGTTCAGTGGTGGTCGTCTTTCAGCCTTTCTTACCTTGGCCATGTCTCTGAGTATTGCACACCTTGTGCTTTTGGGCACTCCAGTGATGTTGCAGCTCTGAAATATGGCCAAACTGGTGGCAAGTGGCATCTTGGCAGCTGCACGCTTGACTTTTCTCAGTTCATGGGCAGTTATTTTGCACCTTGGTTTTTCCACACGCTTCTTGCGACCCTGTTGACTATTTTGAATGAAACGCTTGATTGTTCGATGATCACGCTTCAGAAGCTTTGCAATTTTAAGAGTGCTGCATCCCTCTGCAAGATATCTCACTATTTTTGACTTTTCTGAGCCTGTCAAGTCCTTCTTTTGACCCATTTTGCCAAAGGAAAGGAAGTTGCCTAATAATTATGCACACCTAATATAGGGTGTTGATGTCATTAGACCACACCCCTTCTCATTACAGAGATGCACATCACCTAATATGCTTAATTGGTAGTAGGCTTTCGAGCCTATACAGCTTGGAGTAAGACAACATGCATAAAGAGGATGATGTGGGCAAAATACTCATTTGCCTAATAATTCTGCACGCAGTGTATTATTCAAATTTACGATCTCCATTCATTATTCTTTTCAATGCGAAATATCGGCAATATAATTTTGGCAATCACGCTTGCGCAATACAATGCCCTATACAGTACCCAAATTCACTATAAAGAAAGTATATTGGTTTATAACACCCTGCTTCAATCAGTTTTTTTGGGGGGTGACTGGTATATCACACCAGTAGAAATTATTTGTTCCAATTACGCTTGTCCCTCTATATACCTGCAGTATCGCAGCAGAACCGCACACATCTGCCGCACAATATAAATGCACTATAAGTAAGTGTTTTGCAGATCCGCAAAACACGGACACCGGCAATGTGCATACCGCAATTTGCGGACCGCACATCGCCGGCACTATAATAGAAAATGCCTAATCTTGTCTGCAGACAAGAATAGGACATGTACTATTTTTTTGTGGAAACAGAAGCACGGATACGGAAGTGCGGATCCGCAAATGCGGATGCAGACAGCACATTCCGGCCCCATTGAAAATGAATGGGTCTGCACACGTTCCGCAAAATTATGGAACGGATGCAGACCCATTTTGCGGATGTGTGAATGGAAAAGATATCCCTCAAAATGAAAATAAATTACATTATTAAAGTTAAGCAAAAAGCATAGATGTGGTAGGCAATAACAAGTGCTCGGCGGCACTAAATTAGGTGCTCGGCGGCACCAAATCAGAAACCATATGTCCTACCACAATCTGGGGGGTTCCAGTGCACATCCATGAATCCCGGACGGAAAGCAAAAAACATCTATCCCTGGGCTAGATGATGATGTGGTATTGAAGGACAGGGTGGGCAAAGAACTGTCCCTGATATTGCCCTACAGGGGGGTGCTATTATGGCCCTGATAGCCTAACCACAGACCACCCGCCTTGAAAAGAGCGACCCCATCCGGAACCTTACCCAATATAAAAATGGCCCTAGTAAGCCCCTAGCCCCTAGGCCCCTGACTTCCAGGTGATCACTATATAGATTTATGTGTTTTTGACTCATTATAAAAGTATATTATAAGTATATTGCACCCCTCTGTGTATCACACCTATCGATAGCACACCTATACCACTCCTTAACCTCTTCAGGACACATGACGGGCGGTAATTGGAACAAGGTGCCTGCTCAAATCATTGAGCAGGCACCTTGGCTCAATGCCCAGGGGGGTCCTGTGACCCCGCCCCGTGTCAGCGATCGCCGCAAACCGCAGGTCAATTCAGACCTGCGGTTTGCGGCTTTTACATGCGGCGGCGGTTGCGGTCGTCGGTGCCATCGGATGCCCGTGGGGCTGTAGGGGGGACCCGATGGCATGGAAGGCAGCGTGATGCCTAAGAAAGGCATCGGGCTGCCTTCCGGTGACAAGCCTGTGAGATCCAGCCCCCTGGATCTCACAGGCAGGAAGCTGTATGAGTAATACACACAGTATTACTCATACAGCCAATGCATTCCAATACAGAAGTATTGGAATGCATTGCAATGGATTAGACCCCCAATAGTTGAAGTCCCAAAGTGGGACAAAAAGTAAAGTGAAAAATAAAGTTGAAAAAGTAAAGTTTTCCCCCCCAAAAATGTAAAGTTTCAAGTAAAAATAAACAAAAAAGTCATTTTCCCCAAATAAAGTAAAAAAAAAATTGGTAAAAAATAGGGGGAATTTTTTTTTTTACATATTAAGTATCGCCGCGTCCATATCGACCGGCTCTAAGAACATATCACATGACCTAACCCCTCAGATGAACACCGTAAAAAATAAAAACTGTGCTAAATAAACCATTTTTTTGTCACCTTACATCACAAAAAGTACAACAGCAAGCGATCAAAAAGGCATATGCCCACCAAAATAGTACCAATCTAACCGTCACCTCATCCCGCAAAAAATGAGCCCCTACCTGAGACAATCGCCCAAAAAATAAAAAAAACTATGGCTCTCAGACTATGGAGACACTAAAACATGATTTTTTTTTTTTTTCAAAAATGATATATAAAAATATCACATGACCTAACCCCTCAGATGAATACCGTAAAAAAATAAAAAATAAAAACTGTGCTAAATAAACCATGTTTTGTCACCTTACATCACAAAAAGTGTAATAGCAAGGCATCAAAAAGTCACACACCTCAAAATAGTGCCAATCAAACCGTCATCTCATCCCGCAAAAATCATACCCTACCTAAGATAATCGCCCAAAAACTGAAAAAACTATGGCTCTCAGACTATGGAAACACTAAAACATAATTTTGTTTGTTTCAAATATGAAATCATTGTGTAAAACTTACATAAATAAAAAAAAAGTATACAAATTTGGTATCGCCACGTCCGTGACAGCCTGGTCTATAAAAATACCACATGATCTAACCTGCCAGATGAATGTTGTAAATAACAAAAAATAAAAACATTGCCAAAACAGCTATTTCTTGTTAATTTGCCTCACAAAAAGTGTAATATAGAGCAACCAATAATCATATGTACCCTAAACTAGTACCTACAAAACCCTACCCTATCCGTAGTTTCTAAAATTGGGTCACATTTTTTGAGTTTTTACTCAGGGGGGCTTCAAATGGGACATGGTGTCAAAAAAACAGTCCAGCAAAATCTGCCTTCCAAAAACCGTATGGCATTCCTTTCCTTCTGTGCCCTGCCGTGTGCCTGTACAGCAGTTTACGACCACATATGGGGTGTTTCTGTAAACTACAGAATCAGGGCCATAAATATTGAGTTTGGTTTGGCTGTTCACCCTTGCTTTGTAACTGGAAAAAAATTAAAATTTCCATATTAAAATGGAAAATCTGCCAAAAAAGTGAAATTTTGAAATTATATCTCTATTTTCCATAAATTCTTGTGGAACACCTAAAGGGTTAACAACGTTTTTAAAATCAGTTTTGAATACCTTGAGGGGTGTAGTTACTAGGATGGGGTAATTTTTGGGCGGTTTCTATTATGTAAGCCTCGCAAAGTGACTTCAGACCTGAACTGGTCCCTAAAAATTGGGTTTTTGAAAATTTCTGAAAAATTTCAAGATTTGCTTCTAAACTTCTAAGCCTTGTAACATCCCCAAAAAATAAAATATCATTCCCAAAATGATCCAAACATGAAGTAGACATATGGGGAATTTAAAGTAATAACTATTTTTGGAGGTATTACTATGTATTATAAAAGTTGAGAAATTGAAACTTGGAAATTTGCAATTTTTTTAAAATGTTTGGTAAGTTTGGTATTTTTTTATAAATAAAAATGATTTTTTTTTACTTCATTTTACCAGTGTCATGAAGTACAATATGTGACGAAAAAACAATCTCAGAATGGCCTGGATAAGTCAAAGCATTTTAAAGTTATCAGCACTTAAAGTGACACTGGTCAGATTTGCAAAAAATGGCCAAGTCCTTAAGGTGAAATAAGGCTGTTTCCTTAAGGAGTTAAAAGGACTTTTGTGTCCCGATTAGCTAGCGTTTGGTGTCCCTAACAGCCTGTCCCTGCTCCACACAGCAACCTCTCCCTACACTGGCAAAACACTGAATGTAAAATGGCGGCCAGATCAGGTTTATTTATATGGTAGGGGCGGACTGAGAACCCTCAGGGCCCCCGGGCAAAATAAATCAAGGGCCCCCCTTACAGGCCCCACCCATGTTCTGCTGCAAGCCCCACCCTTGTCCCGCCTCCATGCCCCGCCTCCAGCCACACCCTACACAATCTTTAATAAGATTTCAAAGTTAAAGCGACACAAAAGGCACCCAGACCCCTTCAGCTCATTGATGTGGTATGGGTACAGTGTGTTATGGGGGCTCTGTGGATGGCACTGTTGTGGGGGCTCTGTGGGTGGCACTGTTGTGGGGGCTCTGTGGGTGGCACTGTTGTGGGGGGGGATCTGTGGGTGACACATATATAGCACCTTATGCTATATATGTGTCATCCACAGATCCCCCCATAACAGTATCCCTGTGAGTGAATGATCCCCAATACAGGGTCTGGGGGCCAGCATCTGGTGCTGTAATGGCAGCGGGGCCCGGTGCAGTCACTGTATTCTATTACACTGGGCCCCGCTCACTGTAATACTAATATTCATATGTGAACAACTTGAAATCCTCTGCGATCCTCTCCCTCTGAGCTCTCTGTACTCACAAACTCAGTAGCAGGCCGGGCGGCAGCGCAACTCACTGACGTCACGCGCCTGCTCCGCCTGCTTCATTCATACAGTGGGAGGAGCAGGCGCGTGACGTCAGTGAGTTGCGCTGCCGCCCGGCCTGCTACTGAGTTTGTGAGTACAGAGAGGGAGAGGATCACAGAGGATTTCAAGTTGTTCACATATGAATATTAGTATTACAGTGAGCGGGGCCCGGTGTAATAGAATACAGTGACTGCACCGGGCCCCGCTGCCATTACCAGGCCAGCATAACATTCGGAATCGGGGTGCTGGGCACAGTGCTCCAGACTAAAAAAAATACCTAGTAGCCATTGGCTCCTGAACTGAAAAATTTAGGAGCCAAATTACATTTTTAGTCGCCAAATCAAAACTGAATCAAAATTTTGGTATCGTGACAACGCTACACCGATCAGAATGGCGTAGGGTTGTTTCGATACCAAAGTTTTGATTCGCTTTCGTCACCATAAAAAAGTATTGCGATACTCAATACCGTGCAAAAAAAAAAACACCAAAAAAAGCTGTGTGCATTTCGCATTTTATGAAACGTTCGGCCCATAATAGAACAGTCCTATCCTATTTTTTGGGGTGACAAGGTGACTAAAAATGGCGAATGCTCACCGCATAGGAAATATTTTTTAATAATTTAATAGTTTGGACTTTTCGGACGCAGCGCTATGTAATATGTTTATTTATTGTTTATATATTTTATATGTAAAATTGGGAAAGGGGGGGATTTAAACTTAATATTTTAGGGTACTTTCACATTAGCGTTTTTCATTTCCGGCATAGAGTTCCGTCACAGCGGCTCTATACCGGAAAAGATGTCTTCAGGTCAGTCTTTTTGACTGATCAGGCAAAAGATAAAACCGCAGCATGCTACGGTTTTATCTCTGGCGAAAAAAACGGAAGATTTGCCTGAATGCCGGATCCATCCTTCCGGTTGAACCGTGCGATTTTCACGCATGGTTGCTAGGATGAAAGTCTATTCACTTTATTACTTTCCCTTATAACAACATGGTTATAAGGGAAAATAATAGCATTCTTTAATGCAGAATGTGTAGTAGAAGGTCAATATAATAAACATTGGTGGCGCAGTGCAACCCCCCCTCCCTAGTATAATAAACATATAAACATTGGTGGCGCAGTGCGCCCCCCCCCAACATAATACACATTGGTGGCGCAGTGCGCCCCCCCTCCCTAGTATAATAAACATATAAACATTGGTGGCGCAGTGCGCCCCCCCCAACACCCCAGTATAATAAACATATAAACATTGGTGGGCAGTGCGCCCCCCCCCCTCCCTAGTATAATAAATATATAAACATTGGTGGGCAGTGCGCCCCCCCCCTAGTATAATAAATAGATAAACATTGGTGGGCAGTGCGCCCCCCCCTCCCCAGTATAATAAATATATAAACATTGGTGGGCAGTGCGCCCCCCCACCCTCCCTAGTATAATAAATATATAAACATTGGTGGGCAGTGCGCCCCCCCCCCCTCCCTAGTATAATAAATATATAAACATTGGTGGCGCAGTGGGCAGTGCCAATGAGGGTTAAAAAAATAAATAAAAATTAACTCACCTCCACCAATTGATCGCGTAGCAGCCGGTCTTCTGTACTTTCTTCAGGACGCAGGACCTGTGGTGACATCACTGTGCTCATCACATGAACCATCACCATGGTAATGGGCCATGTGATGGAGCTCAGTGACGTCACCACAGGTCCTGAAGAAAGAACATGAGACCGGCAGCAGCTACGCGATCAATTGGAGGAGGTGAGTTAATTTTTATTTATTTATTTTAACCCTCATTGGCACTTCCCACTGCGCCACCAATGTTAATTATACTGGGGGGGGGGGGAGGCGACGCACTCAATGTTAATTATACTGGGGGGGACGCCGCACTCAATGTTGATTATACTGGGGGGGGGAGGCGCCGCACTCAATGTTAATTATACTGGGGGGGGGGACGACGCCGCACTCAATGTTGATTATACTGGGGGGACGGGGGGGGACGCCGCACTCAATGTTGATTATACTGGGGGGGACGCCGCACTCAATGTTGATTATACTGGGGGGGGGGGGGAGGCGCCGCACACAATGTTTATTATACTGGGGGGGGGGGGGCGCCACCGATGAAGATAACTGAGCTGTTAATACAAATGCAGGAGGCGGGTGCCGGAATCAAATAGCCGGCACCCGACCTCTATGATAGGGAGCTGCGATCAGCGGCAGTTAACCCCTCCGGTTCAGCTCCCTGTCATAGAGGTCGGGTGCCGCTATTTGATTCCGGCACCCGCCTCCTGTATTTGTATTAACAGCTCAGTTATCTTCATTGGCCACAGCCCCTCCCCCTGTCCCTCTTCTTCCTGGCCGCGGCAGCAGCAGCACAGGGGGAGGGAGAGACTCTTCCACTGCGCTGCTGATAATAAATAATATTATTCTGCAGCGGGCCCCCATCCCGCCCGGGCCCTCGGACCATGCCCGAAGTGCCCGACCGTTCAGTCCGCCCCTGGGTAGGGGGTATGACCATGTGCTGAAATGTCTCAATTGGCTGTCCTGTACCACCTGATGGATGTGTCATGGGTCAAAGTTCTTCACAATATAAAAAAATATGGCGGGTGCGAATATCTCCATATTTTCGACGAATCGCGAACACGCAAAGTTTGCCGCGAAACGACCGCCGGGCGAACCAGAAGGCCATCTCTAGTGTTATATACCAATTATATACTTTCTATATAGTGCATTTGGGTACTGCAGCATTTGTTTGCGGTTTTGCTGCATTACCTCAGCTACAGATAGTGACAAAGGACATTGGAAAAAATAATTTCTACTGGTGTGATATCCCAGTTGCCCCCCCAAAAAAGTTATTGAAGCAGAGGTGTTATATATCAATTATATACTTTCTATATACAGGGAGTGCAGAATTATTAGGCAAGTTGTATTTTTGAGGATTAATTTTATTATTGAACAACAACCATGTTCTCAATGAACCCAAAAAACTCATTAATATCAAAGCTGAATATTTTTGGAAGTAGTTTTTAGTTTGTTTTTAGTTTTAGCTATTTTAGGGGGATATCTGTGTGTGCAGGTGACTATTACTGTGCATAATTATTAGGCAACTTAACAAAAAACAAATATATACCCATTTAAATTATTTATTTTTACCAGTGAAACCAATATAACATCTCAACATTCACAAATATACATTTCTGACATTCAAAAACAAAACAAAAACTAATCAGTGACCAATATAGCCACCTTTCTTTGCAAGGACACTCAAAAGCCTGCCATCCATGGATTCTGTCAGTGTTTTGATCTGTTCACCATCAACATTGCGTGCAGCAGCAACCACAGCCTCCCAGACACTGTTCAGAGAGGTGTACTGTTTTCCCTCCTTGTAAATCTCACATTTGATGATGGACCACAGGTTCTCAATGGGGTTCAGATCAGGTGAACAAGGAGGCCATGTCATTAGATTTTCTTCTTTTATACCCTTTCTTGCCAGCCACGCTGTGGAGTACTTGGACGCGTGTGATGGAGCATTGTCCTGCATGAAAATCATGTTTTTCTTGAAGGATGCAGACTTCTTCCTGTACCACTGCTTGAAGAAGGTGTCTTCCAGAAACTGGCAGTAGGACTGGGAGTTGAGCTTGACTCCATCCTCAACCCGAAAAGGCCCCACAAGCTCATCTTTGATGATACCAGCCCAAACCAGTACTCCACCTCCACCTTGCTGGCGTCTGAGTCGGACTGGAGCTCTCTGCCCTTTACCAATCCAGCCACGGGCCCATCCATCTGGCCCATCAAGACTCACTCTCATTTCATCAGTCCATAAAACCTTAGAAAAATCAGTCTTGAGATATTTCTTGGCCCAGTCTTGACGTTTCAGCTTGTGCGTCTTGTTCAGTGGTGGTCGTCTTTCAGCCTTTCTTACCTTGGCCATGTCTCTGAGTATTGCACACCTTGTGCTTTTGGGCACTCCAGTGATGTTGCAGCTCTGAAATATGGCCAAACTGGTGGCAAGTGGCATCTTGGCAGCTGCACGCTTGACTTTTCTCAGTTCATGGGCAGTTATTTTGCGCCTTGGTTTTTCCACACGCTTCTTGCGACCCTGTTGACTATTTTGAATGAAACGCTTGATTATTCGATGATCACGCTTCAGAAGCTTTGCAATTTTAAGAGTGCTGCATCCCTCTGCAAGATATCTCACTATTTTTGACTTTTCTGAGCCTGTCAAGTCCTTCTTTTGACCCATTTTGCCTAATAATTATGCACACCTAATATAGGGTGTTGATGTCATTAGACCACACCCCTTCTCATTACAGAGATGCACATCACCTAATATGCTTAATTGGTAGTAGGCTTTCGAGCCTATACAGCTTGGAGTAAGACAACATGCATAAAGAGGATGATGTGGTCAAAATACTAATTTGCCTAATAATTCTGCACGCTGTGTAGTACATTTGGGTAGTGCAGCATTTGTTTGCGGTTTTTCTGCGTTACCTTAGCTCACAGAGTGACAAACGCTATTGGAACAAATTATTTCTACTGGTGTGATATATCAGTTGCCCCCAAAAAAACTGATTGAAGCAGGGGTGTTATACAGTATACTAATAATATACTTTCTATATAGTGCATTTAGGTAGTGCAGCATTTGTTTGCGGTTATGCTGCGTTACCTCATCTACAGATTGTGACAAACACCATGGGAACAAATAATTTCTACTGGTGTGATATTCCAGTTGCCACCTGAAAAAACTGATTAAAGCAGGGGTGTTATATACCAATAATATACTTTCTATATAGTGCAGCATTTGTTTGAGGTTTTTTGCTGCGTTACTTCAGCTACAGATAGTGACAAATGCATTGGAAGAAATCATTTCTACTGGTGTGATATACCAGTTGCCCCACAAAAAAACTGATTGAAACAGTGGTGTTATATACCAATTATATACTTTCTATAGAGTGCATTTAGGTAGTGCAGCATTTGTTTGCGGTTTTGCTGCGTTACCGCAGCTACTGATAGTTACAAACGACATTGGAACAAATAATTTCTACTGGTGTGATATACCAGTTGCCCCCCCCAAAAGTGATTAAAGAAGAGGTGTTATATACCAATTATATACTTTCTATATAGTGCATTTAGGTAGTGCAGCATTTGTTTGCAGTTTTGCTGCGTTACCTCAGCTACAGATAGTGACAAACGCCATTGGAACAAATTATTTCTACTGGTGTGATATACCAGTTGCCCCACAAAAAAAACTGATTGAAGCAGGGGTGTGATATACCTTCTTCCACAAATACTGCTCTTCTATAGGGACTTTTGTCACAGTGTCATTTTGAAAATGACAGGCAGAGGAAGTGGCAGGCCATTACACAGGGGTGGTAGGGGTCGGGCAGGTGCACCAGGCCGGAGCCTAAGTGGGAAGTTGCAGAAGGTACGTGCGATTACACTAAAGTACGCACCCTCCGCTTCCGCTTCTGCACCATCCTCATCCTCTCTATCTGTACCCTCTTCACTCTCTAGAGTGTGCACCCCCAAAGATACCACCACCACCACCATATCCCCTCCACTTGAGTCAGAGGAATTATTTATGCATCCATTACAAGACCTTACCGATGTGCAGCTATTCTTTGCATCGGATCAGGAAGAGGAGGTATCAATGGTCGCCACTCAGCAGTCTGACGACACTACCCAGATCAGCCCAAGGAGGGAGGTCCCCGCTGTTACTGCCTACTCCGAGTTCTCTAATGTCACTGGTGGTGAAGGGAAAGATGATGACGTGTCGATGGACATCACGTGGGTGCCCACAAGAGAGTAAGAGGAGGGGAGTTCAGAGGGAGAGACGGAGCAGCAGATAGGGAAGAGAAGAAGGAGAAGCAGGCAGAACTTACAGTGCACAGGAGGCAGAAAGTAGACTGCTATTGTATCTGGAATGAGCCAACCACCATGCACGGTCACATCTGGCGCTCCCAGGATACCGGCACATGTTTCCACAGTGTAGGCTATTTTTAACGTGTTCGCCTGTGCTGTCAACGCAAAAGTCGCGGTAAGTCCAACACTCACCTAGGGCTGAATGCCTTAAGAAGGTACCTGGCCTCCCATTACCGAGCCCAGTGGGAGCAACACCTTCAGAACCCACAAAGACAAATTCCTGGAGCTCCAATTCCTTCCATTTGTCCTCCACTCTACCTTCCACCATACCGTCGTCGCGTTCATATGGCACAAGGCAGGCTTTCGTGGCCCAAATGTTCAAGCGTAAAAAGTCAATAACGTTGGATAACACTCTTGTCCAACGGCTGATCGCTGGCTTGTCGGAACTGCTAGTCCGCCAACTACTGCCATATAAACTGGTGGACTCGGAGGCCTTTAGAAAAATTGTGGCCATTGGCACTCTGCAATAGAAGGTCCCCGGAAGGAAATATTTCTCCCAGAAGGGCATCCCAGAGCTATATGGCCACATTCAGCATCAATTGATTATATCTCTGGCACACAGTGTCGGTGCCAAGATACATCTGACCACAGACACGTGGTCTAGCAAACACGGACAGAGAAGATACATAACTTTTACTGCCCACTGGGTGATGCGGCTGTTGTGCCCACTGGGTGTGCCCACTGGGTGATGCGGCTGTACTCACCGTACAGGAAAGATCAAGTGATTATGTGGCTGAAGGTATATTTGGCGGGCATTGGATAACTTTTTTACTGCAGGCCAGTGGATTACAGGCCCCAAACTTTAGGCATTCACCGGACAAAAAAAATAATCAAGTGATTATGTGACTGGAGGTATATTAGGCGGTCATTGGATAAAATTTTACTGCAGGCCATTGGAGTACAGGCACCAAACGTTAGGCATTCACCGGACAGAAAAGTTGGATAATAATTGGATAACAATTCCAATTATAATGCTTAATGTTTGGGGCCTATACTCCACTGGCCTGCAGTAAAATTGTTATTCAATGACCGCCTAATATACCTCCAGCCATATAATCACTTGGTATTTTCTGTCCGGTGAATGCCTAATGTTTGAGACCTGTACTCCACTGGCCTACAGTAAAATTGTTATCCAATGACCGCCTAATATAACTTTAGCCACATAATCACTTCATCTTTAGAGATGTCCCAAACTATTCGCCGGCGAACATAGCTTGTTCGCGTTCGCCGCGGTGGGCGAACATATGCGATATTCGGTCCGCCCCCTATGCATCATCATTGAGCAAACTTTGACCCTGCACCTCACAGTCAGCAGACACATTCCAGCCAATCAGCATACCCTCCCTCCCAGACCCTCCCACCTCCTATCAAAAAGCAAGGACAGCATCCATCTTAGATTCATTCTGAAGCTGCAGTGTCACAAATTTGACTAAGTTGTAATCGCAATGCGATTAATACAGGTTATATTAATCGCATTGCGAATTCAACTTAGAGCTGGGTTCCTAATGGTTGTATTGCTAGAATATAACGAAGATTGAGAATATAGTGCTATATTCGTTATATTCGTCAATTCTAGCAATACAACCATTAGGAACTCAGATCTAAGTTGTAATCGCAATGCGATTAATACAGGTTATATTAATCGCATTGCGAATTCAACTTAGAGCTGGGTTCCTAATGGTTGTATTGCTAGAATATAACGAAGATTGAGAATATAGTGCTATATTCGTTATATTCGTCAATTCTAACAATACAACCATTAGGAACTTAGCTCTAAGTTGAATTTGCATTGCGATTAATGCAGGTTATATTAATCGCATTGCGAATTCAACTTACCACACTCTGCGTCAACAACGTAATTTTCCATGGGAGTTTTGCCATGGATCCCCCTCTGGCATGCCACAGTCCAGGTGTTAGTCCCCTTGAAACAACTTTTCCATAACTATTGTGGCCAGAAATAGTCCCTGTGGGTTTTAAAATTCGCCTGTCTATTGAAGTCTATGGCGGTTCGACCGGTTCGCCTGTTCGCGAACATTTGCGGAAGTTCACGTTCGCCGTTCGCGAACGAAAAATTTTATGTTCGCGACATCTCTATTAATCTTTTCTCTCTGGTGAATGTCTAATGTTTGGGGCCTATATTCTACTGGTCTGCAGTAAAATTGATATCCAATGACCATCTAATATACCTCCAGCCACATAATCACTTGATCTTTTCTGTCCGGTGAATGCTTAATGTTTGGGGCCTATACTCCACTGGCTTGCATCAAAATTGTTATCCAATGACTGTCTAATATTCCTACAGCCATATCATTAATTGTTCTTTTCTGTCCGGTGAATGCCTTATGTTTGGGGCCTGTACTCCACTGGCATGCAGTAAAATTGTTATCCAATGACGGCCTAATATACCTCCAGACTAGGGATGAGCGAACCCGAACTGTATAGTTTTGGGGTGTTCGTGACACGGACCCGAACCCAAACATTTACGTAAAAGTTCCGGTTCGGTGTTCGGCGCTTTCTTGGCGCTTTTTGAAAAGGCTGCAAAGCAGCCAATCAACAAGCGTCATACTACTTGCCCCAAGAGGCCATCACAGCCATGCCTACTATTGGCATGGCTGTGATTGGCCAGTGCAGCATGTGACCCAGCCTCTATTTAAGCTGGAGTCACGTAGCGCCGCACGTCACTCTGCTCTGATCAGTGTAGGGAGAGGATGCAGCTGCTGTTAGGGCGAGATTAGGCAGGGATTTACTCAGCAAAAACACTTAATGAAGTGATCGATCTACAGCTGTGAATCATTCAACTTCTGCTAGTTAATTGCTCCCTGTTTTTAGGCTGCCCAGAGCGTTTTTCTGTCACTTTTTTCTGGGGTGATCGGTGGCCATTTTGTGTCTTTTGGTGCGCCAGGACAAGCTGCCACCAAGTCCATTTAACCATCAATAGTGTGTTGTTGTTTTTTTGCTATATCCTACATCAGGGGCTTGGCTGTGCTTATTGTCACCCCTTGAAACTCAGGATAGAATTTTCTATATTTTATTGAGGGGTGAAATTCACTTGCAAAAATAGCAATCCCCTAAATCTGGTGTTTCAGCTGTGGCTAGCCAATTGTAATACTGTCTGCTGTCTGGCAAAGGATATATTTTTTTCTGGGGTGAAATTCAATTGCCAAAATAGCAATACCCTAAATCTGGTGTTCCAGCTGCGACTGGACAAGTTTTTTAGTGTCCGTCAAAGCATAGTTTTTGTTCTGGGTTGAAATTCAATTCCCAAAATAGCAATACCCTAAATCTGTGGTTTCTGCTGTTGCAGGCCAAGTTTAAATCTGTCCGTAAAAGGGGATATTACAATCAGCGTGCATCTCCAAGTGTATTTTTTTACGTAAAAGGGTATATTACACAAAGTGTTAAATTACAATTGCTGATAGCATAAGCCTTTAAATTTGCACGCACTATTGTGCATCTTATAGTGTATTTCTGTCCATAAAAGGGTATATTACACTCAAGGTGCAAATTCAAGTGCTGATAGGGTCATCCTCAATAACGTCACACGCTATCGTGCATCTCCAAGTGTAATTCTGACCGTAAAAGGAAACCTTTCATCCAGGGCCTAAATACTAGGCCTGCAATTGATATTCAGCTAAATCTGTGGTTACTGCTGTGCCTGTATTAGTGTAATACGATACATAAATAGATAGCCAGATAGTGTTAGGTGCCTGTAAAAAAAAGGCCTGAATTTGAATTCAATACATTGGGCCAAATAATGGTCGTGGTGGTGTTAGTGGACCCTCTGGTGCTGGGAGAGGACGTGGCCGTTCTGCCACAGCCACACATCCTAGTGAACCAACTACCTCAGGTCCCAGTAGCCGCCAGAATTTACAGCGATATTTGGTGGGGCCCAATGCCGTTCTAAGGATGGTAAGGCCTGAGCAGGTACAGGCATTAGTCAATTGGGTGGCCGACAGTGGATCCAGCACGTTCACATTATCTCCCACCCAGTCTTCTGCAGAAAGCGCACAGATGGCGCCTGAAAACAAAGCCCATCAGTCTGTCACATCACCCTCATGCATATCTGGGAAACTGTCTGAGCCTCAAGTTATGCAGCAGTCTCTTATGCTGTTTGATGACTTTGCTGGCAGGGTTTCCCAAGGGCATCCACCTAGCCCTTCCCCAGCGGTGGAAGACATAGAATGCATTGACGCACAACCACTTATGTTTCCTGATGATGGGGACATGGGAATACCACCTCAGCCCGTCTCTGATGATGATGAAACACAGGTGCCAACTTCTGCGTCTTTCTGCAGTGTGCAGACTGAACAGGAGGTCAGGGAGGAAGACTGGGTGGAAGACGATGCAGGGGAAAATGAGGGTCGTGCCACTGACTTTCAGAGTTCAGAGGAAGAGGCAGTGGTGAGACCGAGCCAACAGTGTAGCAAAATAGGGAGCAGTGGGCAAAAGCAGAGCACCCGCCGCCAAGAGAGTTCACCTGCTACTGGCCACCGCCACCTGGGACCGAGCACCCCAAAGTCAGCTTCAAGGAGTTCCCTGGCGTGGCAGTTCTTCAAACAATGTGCTGACGACAAGACCCGAGTGGTTTGCACGCTGTGCCATCAGAGCCTGAAGCGAGGCATTAACGTTCTGAACCTTAGCACAACCTGCATGACCAGGCATCTGCATGCAAAGCATGAACTGCAGTGGAGTAAACACCTTAAAAACAAGGAACTCACTTAAGCTCCCCCTGCTACCTCTTCTGCTGCTGCCTCGGCCTCTTCCTCTGCCTCTGGAGGAACGTTGGCACCTGCCGCCCAGCAAACAGAGGATGTACCACCAACACCACCACCTCTGTCACCAAGCATCTCCACCATGTCACACGGCAGCGTTCAGCTCTCCATCTCACAAACATTTGAGAGAAAGCGTAAATTCCCACCTAGCCACCCTCGATCCCTGGCCCTGAATGCCAGCATTTCTAAACTACTGGCCTATGAAATGCTGTCATTCAGGCTGGTGGACACAGACAGCTTCAAACAGCTCATGTCGCTTGCTGTCCCACAGTATGTTGTTCCCAGCCGCCACTACTTCTCCAAGAGAGCCGTGCCTTCCCTGCACAACCAAGTATCCGATAAAATCAAGTGTGCACTGCGGAACGCCATCTGTGGCAAGGTCCACCTAACCACAGATACGTGGACCAGTAAGCACAGCCAGGGATGCTATATCTCCCTAACTGCACACTGGGTAAATGTAGTGGCGGCTGGGCCCCAGGCGGAGAGCTCTTTGGCGCACGTCCTTCCGCCGCCAAGGATTACAGGGCAACATTCTTTGCCTCCTGTAGCCTCCTCCTCCTACTCGGCTTCCTCCTCCTCTTCTTCCACCTGCTCATCCAGTCAGCCACACACCTTCACCACCAACTTCAGCACAGCCCGGGGTAAACGTCAGCAGGCCATTCTGAAACTCATATATTTGGGGGACAGGCCCCACACCGGAGTTGTGGCGGGGTATTGAACAACAGACCGACGAGTGGTTGCTGCCGGTGAGCCTCAAGCCCGGCCTGGTGGTGTGCGATAATGGGCGAAATCTCGTCGCAGCTCTGGGACTAGCCGGTTTGACGCACATCCCTTGCCTGGCGCATGTGCTGAATTTGGTGGTGCAGAAGTTCATTCACAACTACCCCGACATGTCAGAGCTACTGCATAAAGTACGGGCCGTCTGTGCGCGCTTCAGGCGTTCACATCCTGCCGCTACTCACTTTTCTGCGCTACAGCGTAACTTCGGACTTCCTGCTCACCGCCTCATATGCGACGTGCTCACCAGGTGGAACTCCACCTTGCACATGCTGGACAGACTGTGCGAGCAGCAGCAGGCTATAGTGGAGTTTCAGCTGCAGCACGCACGTGTCAGTCGCACTGCGGAACAACACCACTTCACCACCAATGACTGGGCCTCCATGCGAGACCTGTGTGCCCTGTTGCGCTGTTTCGAGAAACTCCACCAACATGGCCAGTGGCGATGACGCCGTTATCAGCGTTACAATACCACTTCTAGGAGGAGGAGGAGGAGGAGGAAGAGGGGTCATTTTTAGCACTTTCAGGCCAGTCTCTTCGAAGTGACTCAGAGGGAGGTTTTTTGCAACAGCAGAGGCCAGGTACAAATGTGGACAGACAGGGCCCACTACTGGAGGACGAGGAGGATGAGGATCAGGAGGAGGTGGAGGAGGATGAGGATGAAGCATGTTCACAGCGGGGTGGCACCCAACGCAGCTCGGGCCCATCACTGGTGCGTTGCTGGGGGGAAACGGAGGACGATGACGATACGCTTCCCTCAGAAGACAGCTTGTCCTTACCTCTGGGCAGCCTGGCACACATGAGCGACTACATGCTGCAGTGCTTGCGCAACGACAGCAGAGTTGCCCACATTTTAACGTGTGCGGACTACTGGGTTGCCACCCTGCTGGATCCCCGGTACAAAGACAATGTGCCCACCTTACTTCCTGCACTGGAGCGTGATAGGAAGATGCGCGAGTACAAGACACCACCTGATATGGAACGTGTTAGCAGGAGGCAACATTTCACTAACATGGTGGAACAGTACGTGTGCACACCCCTCCACGTACTGACTAATGGTTCGGCCCCATTCAACTTCTGGGTCTCCAAATTGTCCACGTGGCCAGAGCTAGCCTTTTATGCCTTGGAGGTGCTTGCCTGCCCGGCGGCCAGCGTTTTGTCTGAACGTGTATTCAGCACGGCAGGGGGAGTCATTACAGACAAACGCAGCCGCCTGTCTAGAGCCAATGTGGACAAGCTGACGTTTATAAAAATGAACCAGGCATGGATCCCACAGGACCTGTCCATCACTTGTGCAGATTAGACATTTATAACTACCTCCCCTTAACCATATATTCTTGTACTCCAGGGCACATCTTCATTCAATCCTCTTTTTTTTATTTTACCATTATATTGTGGGGCAACCCAAAGTTGAATGAACCTCTCCTCTGTCTGGGTGCCGGGGCCTAAAAATATCTGACAATGGCCTGTTCCAGTGGTGGGTGACATGAAGCCTTATTCTCTGCTATGACATGAAGCCTGATTCTCTGCTATGGGACCTCTCTCCTCTGTCTTGGTGCCGGGGCCTAGAAATATCTGACAGTGGCCTGTTCCAGTGGTGGGTGACATGAAGCCTGATTCTCTGCTATGACATGAACCCTGATTCTTTGCTAAGGGAACTCTCTCCTCTGTCTGGGTGCCGGGGCCTAAATATCTGACAGTGGCCTGTTCCAGTGGTGGGTGACATGAAGCCTGATTCTCTGCTATGGGACTTCTCTCCTCTGTCTGGGTGTCGGGGCCTAAAAATATCTGACAGTGGCCTGTTCCAGTGGTTGGTGACATGAAGCCTGATTCTCTGCTATGGGACCTCTCTCCTCTGTCTGGGTGGCGGGGCCTAGAAATATCTGACAGTGGCCTGTTCCAGTGGTGGGTGACATGAAGCCTGATTCTTTGCTATGACATGAAGCCTGATTCTCTGCTATGGGACCTCTCTCCTCTGTCTGGGTGCCGGGGCCTAAATATCTGACAGTGGCCTGTTCTAGTGGTGGGTGACATGAAGCCTGATTCTCTGCTATGACATGAAGCCTGATTCTCTGCTATGGGACCTCTGTCTGGGTGCCGGGGCCTAAATATCTCACAGTGGCCTGTTCCAGTGGTGGGTGACATCAAGCCTGATTCTCTGCTATGGGACCTCTCTCCAATTGATATTGGTTAATTTTTATTTATTTCTTTTTAATTCATTTCCCTATCCACATTTGTTTGCAGGGGATTTACCTACATTTTGCTGCCTTTTGCAGCCCTCTAGCCCTTTCCTGGGCTATTTTACAGCCTTTTTAGTGCCGAAAAGTTCGGGTCCCCATTGACTTCAATGGGGTTTGGGTTCGGGGGCGAAGTTCGGGTCGAGTTCGGATCCCGAACCCGAACATTTTCTGGAAGTTCGGCCGAACTTCTCGAACCCGAACATCCAGGTGTTCGCTCAACTCTACTCCAGACACATAATCACTTGATCTTTTCTGTCTGATAAATCCCTATTGTTTGGGGTCTGTACTCCACTGGCCTGAAGAAAAATTGATATCCAATGACTGTCTAATATACCTCCAGCCATATAATCACTTGATCTTTTCTGTACGTTGAATGCATAGTTTTTGGGGCCTATAATCTAACTGGCCCACAGTAAAATTGTTTTACGGTGACCGCGTAATTTACCTCCAGCCACATAATCACTTGTTCTTTTATGTACTGTGAATTCCTAATGTTTGGGCCCTGTACTCCACTGGCCTGCAGTAAAATTGTAAACCAATGACCGCCTAATATTCTTTCAGCCACATAATCACTTGATGTTTTCTGTCCGGTGAATGCCTAATGTTTGGGGCCTGTACTCCACCGGCCTGCAGTAAAATTGATAACCATTGACTGTCTAATATACCTCTAACCACTTTATCAATTGTTCTTTTCTATACAGTATATGAATAATTTTGGGGGCCTGTAGTCCTTTTACCTGCAGTAAAATTTATATCCAATTACCGTCTAATATAACTCCAGCCACATAATCACTTGATATTTTCTGTACGGTGAATGCATAATGTTTGGGGCCTGTAATCTAACTGGCCAACAGTAAAATTGTTTTACAGTGACCGCTTAATGTATCTCCAGCCACATTATCAATTGTTCTTTTCTGTGCCATGAATGAACAATTTTTGGTGCCTGTAGTCCACTGGACTGCAGTAATATTTATATTCATTTAACATCTAATATAACTCCAGCCACATAATCACTTGGTCTTTTCTGTCTGGTGAATGCATATTTTTTGTGGCCTGTAATCTAACTGGCCAACAGTGAAATTGTTATATGGTGACCACCATGTTATATGGTGACCAACCTCCAGCCACATTATCAATTGTTCTTTTCTGTACGGTGAATGAACTTGACCCAAAACGTGACCACGAACCCGAACCTCATTGAAGTCAATGGGGACCCGAACTTTTGAGCACTAAAATGGCTGTAAAAAAAGTCATGGAACGGGCTAGAGGGCTGCAAATGGGAGCAAAATGTGGTTAAGAGCATGGCAAGTGCTGTGCAAACAAATATGGATAGGGAAATTACTTCTAATAACATAAAATACGTAAAAATAAAAAATAATAATCTTGATCTTGGAGGACGAGGTCCATATGGAGTAGGAGGTTGAGGAGGCGGTGGATGTGGCGATGTAGGTGGAAGCGGCCATTGAGGGTGAGGAGGTAGCCTACAATGCTTTTTTTTTTTTTTTTTTTTTTTATTTATGTGATAACCCCCTCCAGTCGTGCTCAGAAAACGTTTAAACAATACACTAGCTGCAGGGCAGGCCAGCACCTCCAAGGCGTAAAGGGCAAGCTCAGGCCATATGCCCAATTTGGAGACCCAGAGGTTGAAGGGGCAGACCCATCAGTCAGTACGTGTAGGCTTGTGCACACATACTGCTCCTCCATGTCGCACGTCCACGTGATGTCCACAATCCAATAGGATATCTGCTTTATCAACTTTCAATGTTTTTTTCTTCGCCTACCATGTTGATCAAGGTTAGCAGCGAATCAGTGTTCCACGCCAGAGAGGGAGCCTGAGAAAGGGAGACCACATTCAAGGGAGGTCCATTGCTGCAATGTGATCAAGCTGAAAAGTGGGACAAGTTATTAAAGCAGAAGGATCGAATGAAAGGGCCAATTAAAGACGAATTTTACAAATTTAATTCCCTGTCACCTATGCAGAGCAGGGGTTTTTCATTGCCAGAAATGGGTTAATGTCACCCACCAATGGAACAGATGATTTTTAAAAATTGTGGTCCCTGTCACCTATGCAGAGCAGGGACAAAACTGTCTATGTAGTATTTGCTTGAGGGAGTGGCACCTTCAAGTGTGAATGCGCACCTATTTTATCTTGGGAGTAGCATTCCTCTGCACTTTTGCCCTTCCTATCCAATAGAGCGCCTTGATTAGGTGGTACATACAGGTGTGCTTGCTCCTCCTCCCATTGGTTGCTTGATGCACATGGAGGTGACTAGGAGCAGCACACCATATGTGCGGCGTCTGCGCTCCTGAACATAGAAGCCCAATGGCTTAGGTAGGTTTAGCGTAGGACCCGCCTGACCTGAGACCACCATGGCGCTTGGTAGGTGGGCTCAGATGTGTTTTGATCAAAATATATTGGCTAAGTGTCTCAGATATTATCATATCAGAGTGAGGACTTTGTCCATATATAATGCTTGCATCTACTTTACTAAGTGCATTATTATCTTATTTCTGTGATTTTCTTCAATAATATGGCCAGGGACATCCACACATTTATATATCATACCGTGCAGGATGTTTTTATCTTAGTTTTTTCTGTGATTTTTTTGTATTTAACAATGACAGATGCAGCAAACGCCGCAAATTTAGTATTTAGCCTAAAATTTGTGTTTTTTTAATAACAGAATATAACACTAGTATCTTACGCTTGTATTTCACACTGACAGATGCAGCAAGAGCTGTAAAATTTTGTATTTTGCCCATAAAGGGTGTTTTTTAAAACCCAGAAAATTATTTCAGTATTTCAAGCTTAAATTTCCCACTGACATAGGCCCCAGATGTAGCGTATTGCCAAAAATGGGTGCTTTTTTAAACCCAGAAAATTATTGCAGTATTTCAAGCTTGTATTTAACAATGACAGATGCAGCAAACGCAGCAAATTTAGTATTTTGCCTAAAATGGGTGTTCTTTTACTAACAGAATATAACAGTAGTATCTTACGCTTGTATTTCACACTGACAGATGCAGAAAGGGCTGTAAAATTTAGTATTTTGCCCAAAAAGGGTGTCTTTTAAAACCCAGAAAATTATTGCAGTATTTCAAGCTTAAATTTCCCAATGACAAATGCTGCATAGGCCCCAGATGTAGGGTATTGCCAAAAATGGGTGCTTTTTTAAACCCAGAAAATTATTGCAGTATTTCAAGCTTGTATTTAACAATGACAAATGCTGCAAAGGCCACAAATGTAGGGTCTTGCCAAAAATGTGTGATTTTTTTTTTAAACCCAGAATATAATTGCAGTATTTCAAGCTTCTATTTGACTGTCACAAATGCACATATGCTGTGCTGGTGCACTGAACTTGCATAAAATGGCCGCCGCCGCCCACCTAACTAACAGACGGATAAAAGTTTTTTTTCTGTGTCACTGGGCTCAGGGCAGGGTAAAAAGATTGTGCACTGCACCCACAAAACAAAATCTAGGTAGATCGCTGAGTTAACAAGCACTTCAGATTAAAGATTCTTTCCTATTCTCTCCCTCACAGGAGCAGCATCCTATCCCTACACTAATCAGAGCATAGTGACTCCAGCGTATATAGAGGCTGGGTCACATGCTGCACTGGACAATCACAGCCTTCTAAGGGCACACAAGTTAAACGCTGGGCACACAAGTTAAACGCTTGTTGATTGGCTGCTCCGCAGCCTTTCAAAAAGCACCATTAAATCGCTGAACCCCGAACCCGAACTTTTACTAAAAAGTTCGGGTTCGGTTCCAGGGTCCAAAAATCCTAAAGTTTGGTACTAACCCGAACTTTACAGTTCGGGTTCGCTCAACCCTATTCAACACCTGTGATGACCACGTGTTATCGAATTTCACCTATTATCATTTGGGGTTTATTGAAGAGAGGGGATTTCATTAGCCATGTTTTTAATCAAATTTTGTATTTTTAGTTCTTTGAAGCATATGTATTTGACATTTATTTGTACTGGCCTGCAGTAAAATTGATATCCAATGACCGTCTTATATACCTCCAGCAACATATCACTTGATGTTTTCTGTCCAGTGAATGCCTAATGTTTGAGGCCTGTGCTCCCGTGGCCTTAAATAATTTTTTTCCAGGCTCCAGCAGGCCACATTTTTGACAGTTTCCCTTTAAAACACATAAAAATGGCCTCTGATTAAAATCTTTGCCATTGATCCCCCTCTGGTATGTCACTGCCCATGTTTTGGGGTGATTTGTGCACTTCTTGTTAGTATTTGGTGGCTGCAATAATGACCTAAAGGTTTTTCATGTTCGCCTGCCATTAAAGTGAATGGGGCCCGCCGCAAACATTTGATCTTGTTCGCTGTCCACACTCCAATATTGAGTGAGAGGCTAATAAATTGCTGTTGATGTGAACCATATAGTGAGTGCCAGCCACTTTTTTATTCATTTGTTCGCACGATCGCTTTCGTGAATCGTCCTGGCCGATGTTTGTCCATCACTACTTGCCAGTCTTCTTTGTGGCAGACAGGCTGCATTCCCAAGCAGTACAGCGTCCTTATCATGATCATCATTAGCTACTTTTTTTCCTGCTCAGACTCCTACTTGTTCTCTAATCTATTCTGAAACATCAATAACAGAATGTGTGGCCATAAGAAAAACTATTTGCGACCAACAATTAGCTTGGGTGCAAACTGAACTCACACCTGGCCAAGTTGCTTGCAGTGTATTTGCTGCTGTACAACTTAGTTGTGGTAAATGTGGTGCAGTTCAGCAATTTCCACAAAATGTAATTTATCCCTAAAATGTTCTCTGTGCCATCAGCCGCAGTTTTTATCATATCTCATCTGTTGGACTTTTGGCTAGTTCCCAATAGTAACGCAGTTCCTTTTCATAGTTACATTTTTCTCTAATATTGATTTCTTCTGTATACCATCTGCCACAGTTTTTGCGACATCCTGTCTATCAGACTTTAAGCCAAGTGGTCGTAATTTGCGGTTCTGTGCTTTTCCCAATTCTGTAAAATGAAATATTTATGAATTCCATCAATTGGACTTTCCGCCAGGCAAGCCTCTGTAAAAATCAATTACAAAATGTAATTCTTCTGTATGCAATCAGTTGGACTTTTTGCTAGACAGGCGTCCATAAAAATTGTCTCGTCATTATGGAAATGTGATGCAGTTCCACACTTTCACCAAAATGTAATTCTTCTGTATGATATGCATAATTCTGCCCAACGGTCTTTTCTTTTTTAATTGTTTAAAATTGTCTTGTTTTCTAAATAACTGTGGCCTTTCACCAGCACATACCCTATTTCCCTGACCTTATGGACTTCTGGGCAGGCTGATTTGAACAGTGGCTGGAACTGGCCCAGTTTTCTCTGTCTGTACTATCATATCCAGACTCCGGTATCATCTCAGAAATGGTATTCCGCATGGCAGGTGGCGTTGTCATACTCAAAGGACGAAGCACCATTGTACAAAACAGCACTTTTGTCAAAATAAATCAGTCATGGATCCGTGAGTATTTTCACACACCTCTGGCTAAAGCCAATAAATAGATCTGCCATTGCGGACAGGATATTTATTGCTGGCCCCATCATGCTGCTATCTCACTGCCTACCATCATGTCCCGTACTGAATGGCTGCTGCTGCTGCAGCTAGTTTTCTCCGCTGATAATCCTCATACTGCCACTTTCATTACCTTTACTGCCACTACCATTACCCCTACACAGCCACCACTACTATAACTACTACCTCAACACAGCCACATGCACATCTACTTGTTGCCTTGCATGTTCCATACTGTGGAGCTACTACTGTCACGACTATTGCTGCCAGTATTACCCCTACATTCCATACCCTTTTTACATCCACACTATACTGCTGCTCCCAAATAAAGCAGAGCATTTTTCAAGGCTGGTTCAACATCAGAACAAGCAATTGTTTCTTTTGACAATTAACTCATGTGTGTATCTAAATAATGGCATGCATTCTGTCCCTCACAACACATAATTTCTGGATGCTTGTGCAGAACAAGCCACTGTTTTTGTATGACATTAATATTAAATAAACAGGGGCAAGGATCATAAGTTTTGGACACCTGTTCTCAACAAGCCACAGTTTTTTTCTGAAAACATTGTGTGTTTAAACACCATCTGCCCCGAATAAGGGACAACTTTGGAAGGTTTCTAATATGAAAAAGCATAACACATATAACAGCGCAGTGCATTTTTAAACACACGGTTTGTTAACACTGCCAACCATGCATGTGTTAAATACCAATTTTCAGGCCAATTGGAGCATATTTGATTCATATAGAATCATTGTGGAAAAACAAATTTCAAGATGTTCACTCATTTTTAGATTCATGTCTAACTAACATACAGAGTTATTTCCCTTGTCCAATGTATGAAACTGCCAATTCACAAAACATATATTTAACTAATGAAGGTAGAAGTATATAAAACTGGAAAATACTATTTCTACTGACAAATTCTGCAATATGCTGAGAAAATGATTCCTCAGTTATTTTTATCTAGTGTATACAATGCGGAATAAAGTTATAGGCAAAATCTATTTATGCTTTATTATTATACAGTAAACTGAATGCTTTCAACACACTGAGACATCTACACTATTTTGCAATCATTTCTGAGAAAAAATATGGAAGTTAAATATATCGGGAAGTTCACTTCCCCTTCAACCAAACCCACAAAAACATGTATAGAAAATAGAACAATATAATTGTTTAATAAATATGCACTACCATTTACATGCTACCGCCCAGTAAATGGTAAATGAAGATTTCAATGCTTTATGTGTTTTTCGTCTGTTCTAAACCATTTACAAAGGAAATAGTAAAACACAAATCAAGACAAGTTAGGAACATCAGAGGAAATTGTTTTGCTTCTTGGTAAAAATGTGGAAATGTGTAATGAAGATGCAGTGAATGGTAGACAGGAGTATTATTCTTTTGAAGTCCAGGCAACTTTTTATATAATCAAAGTAGGAATTTGTGCAGTAGTTCAAAAGGACCAGACTGCTCATCAGGTAATCCTGGCAAATGCCAAATTGGCCGGTGCTGGACTAGGGCCGCCACACCAATGGTTCCTGGCCCCATCTTTCACTCGTATAGGCCTGAAGCCTATGAGAAGTTATGACATCATTGTAAGTGCCTTCACCAGGAATCAGGTGATCACAATGATGTCATAATGCTAGGATGCAGGTGGAGTGATTACTTCATAGTGATCGTCTGCTCTGGGATGCAAGCAACTCCAGCCATAGGCTGGACAGGCCTCCGGCCTGCTTCACAGATTATAGAGCAAGACTCAAATAAGTATTTTTTTCTATCACTTTTGGGGAAATACAGAGGGCCAGTATAACTATTGGGGGCACTTCATAAGTATTGAGGCAATACATGTGGGTAGAGATGAGTAAATCAATTCTCAGAATTTGTCCTGAAGGGGTCAAAAAGCTTATATTCTAATGATCTCAAAATTCTTGTGATTTTTTTTTCCAGGCTAATCATACAGAAACGCATGCATAATACTCCACTGGAAACAAGACATGCAATACAGTTCTCCTCCCAAATAAAAAGTGTACTGCGTATCAGTTTTTTTTTTACACCCATGCAACAAAATTGTGCAGCGTGCCACACAAAAACGTGCACAAGGTTACGGTCCTTCGCAGGTCTCCTCCATAAGAGAAGGGCCCCCCATAAACCTTTCCCTGTCCCTCCGGGCCAGAAGGCCCCTGCAAGGGACCGAGACAAAATTGGCAACCGCCAGGCGAAGTCGGGAGTACGCCCAGGCAACCCTCAGACAAAGCCGAGGGTAAGCCAAGTCTGGGGTCCGGCTTTCACCTAGGCTGCCACCCAAGGTGTCAGCATGGAGATTCAACAACTAGGTATGGACTCTCCAAGGGGATTTGCAAGGGGTTTGGAACCGGGATGGCCACACACACCCCTCCTAGACCTCTAGGGGGGTACCCATAAGGGCGCCGCAACCCAAGAAATCCTTGTGACAAATAAACAAGGAAAGTGAATACGCAGTTAACAAAAAAGTTAAATAAATAGTTAATGTGTGATGAGACTCAGCCCGGACATTATTATTCATTCCATAGCGCTGTACATATGAAAATAGATATGCATACATAATACAGGCAATTGCACTTATCGTAAACAAGACGAGTTACAAACTGGTACAGAAGGAGAGAGGGCCCTGCCCGTGAGGGCATACAATCTACATGGTATGGGAGAAGGACACAGTAGGTCAGTAGGTGCGGGTGAAGTTGGTCGTGGCGGTATAGAGGCAGCAGGGTCACTGGTTGTAGGCTTGTCTGAAGAGGTGGGTTTTCAGGTTTCTTTTGAAGGATTCCACTGTAGGTGAGAGTCTGATATGTTGGGGTAGCGAGTTCCAGAGTATGGGGGTTGCACGGTAGAAATCTTGGAGTCGTTTGTGGGAAGAGGCGATAAGAGGAGAGGAGAGAAGGAGGTATTATGAGGATCAGAGAGTGCGTGTGGGGGTGTATCGGGAAAGTAGCTCAGAGATGTAGGGAGGGGACAGGTTATGGACGGCCTTGTATGTATTTGTTAGTATTTTGAAGTGAATTCGCTGGGCAATGGGAAGCCAGTGAAGGGATTGGCAGAGGGGAGAGGCAGAGGAGTAATAGGGTGAGAGGTGGATTAGTCGGGCAGCAGAGTTGAGGATAGATTGGGAAGTGTGAGAGTGCTAGATGGAAGGCCACAGAGGAGAGTGTTGCAGTAGTCTAGGCAGGAGATGATGAGGGCATGTACAGCATTTTCGCAGATATAAGGAAAGCACGGATGCGGGAGATGTTTTTGTGTTGGAGGTGGCAGGTGGTGGAAAGGGCTTGGATGTGCAGTCTGAAGGAGAGGGCAGAATCCAAGGTCACTCCAAGGCAGCGGACTTGGTTGACCGGGGAGAGTGTGCAGCCATTGATCGTGATAGATAGGTCTGTTGGGGGGTTGAGCAAGATGGGGGAAAGATGATGAATTCTGTTTTATCCATGTTAAGTTTTAGAAAGCGAAAGGCGAAGAAGGATGATATAGACTGAGGGTGATCCAATTGGCTGTCCGTCAAGACACTGGATTATCCTCGACCCAAATTAAGGCCCTTACTGGTGCTGACTGCAGCCCCATAACCATCAGACAGCATCTGAGACTGAAGGGCTTCAAAAACAAAAAACGTCTTCAAAGACCTCGTCTCCTTGAACGCCACAGAACTGCTCGTTTGGACTTTGCAAGAGAGCACCAAACATGGGACATTCAAAGGTGAAAGAAAGTTTTATTCTCTGATGAGAATTTTTTTTACCTTGATGGTCCTGTTGGTTTCCAACATTACTGGCATGACAAGCAGATCCCACCTGAGTTGTTTTCTACACGCCACAGTGGAGGGGGCGCCATAATGGTCTGGGGTGCTTTTTCCTTCAGTGGAACAATGGAGCTTCAGGAAGTGCAGGGGCGTCAAGCGGCCGCTGGCTATGTCCAGATGTTGCAGAGAGCATTCCTCATGACTGAGGGTCCTCGTCTGTGTGGTAACGACTGGGTTTTTCAACAGGACAACGCTACAGTACACAATGCCCGCAGGACAAGGGACTTCTTCCAGGAGAATAACATCACTCTTTTGGCCCATCCTGCGTGTTCCCCTGATCGAATTCCAATTGAGAACCTTTGAGGATGGATGGCAAGGGAAGTTTACAAAAATGGACAACAGTTCAAGAAAGTAGATGGCCTTCGTGCGGCCGTCTTCACCACTTGGAGAAATGTTCCCACTTACCTCATGGAAACGCTTGCATCAAGCATGCCGAAACAAATTTTTTAAGTGATAAACAATAACGGCGGAGCTACTCATTGCTGAGTTCATGTTTGGAAGTTGGATTTCTGTTTTGGGGGGGTTTAGTTTTTTTTTTGGGAGGTGTGGTCCTAAACTTTTGATCAGCTGAAAAACAGCCTGTTTCAGTTTATTCGTTGCTTTCATTAAATTGAATGCTCAAAAAATGTTTTGTCTCACTCCCATTTCTTCTTGTTGCATGTTGAAGCTCTACTTGGAACCTTGTTAAGATCCAGCCATGCTAAATATGACTTTTTGCCATTTTTAAAGTGGTCTTAAACATTTGATCAGGACTGTAGCTTATATGTTTATACAGCTAGACCTGCCAATAACTTTAATACAGTTTCTATGTTTGTATGTTAAAGACAAGTGCAGAGTTATTTACAGTGACTTCATGTTTGGATGTCATATAACTGTTATATATTGTGCCTTTAACCCCTTCCCGACATATGACGTAATAGTACGTCATGACACAGGTGCGTTCCCGCATTTTGATGTACTATTACGTCATTGTGATAACTGCAGGGGTCCGGCAGTCCCTGATAGCCAGGCCCCTGCTGTACAAGCAGATGCAGGCGGATTAATCCCTTCTATACCGCGATCACTGCTGACTGCGACATAGAAGGGATTTGAGGTGGGTGAGGGAGCCCATCGAGTCCCCGCGCTGCTGTGGCGGGGACCAGATGGGTGAGAAGGCAGCCCGATGCCATGCATAGGTTGCCCAATGCCCTGCACGGCATCGGGACCTGCCTTCTACGTGTGCCCAGGAGATCCAGCCTCAGGCTTGGTCTCCTAGGCAACCTGTTAGTGTATTACTCAATGTAATACACTAACAGGCAATGCATTACAATATAGATGTATTGTAATGCATTGTAGAGGGGATCAGACCCCCAAAAGTAAAGTCCCAGAGTGGGACAGAAATAAAGTTTAAAAAAAAAGTTAAAAAAAAGTTTTTAATAAAAAAAAAATAACGTTTCAAGTAAAAAAAGAAAAAAACGCCCCTTTCCCCTGATTTTATAGAAAAAAATAGAAAAAAGAAAACAGACATTCACTCCAACAAGAGCTGTGTTTTATGGAAGCAGATAGGCCAAAATAGGTATTTAAAACAGTTCTATAATGTTCTTACTGTTAATATAGTAATTAGAACTGTATACTGAACCAGTTATATGTGTGTTTACTTACAGTTCCACCAATTGCAAGCTACAAAGTTCACAATTGCATAGTAACATAGTAACATAGTACATAAGGCCGAAAAAAGACATTTGTCCATCCAGTTCCGCCTTTTATCCTGCAAGTTGATCCAGAGGAAGCCACAAAAAAATAAAAAAATTGCAGCCATTCAAATTACATATTGCAATCCAAAATGCATACAACCATACCAGATCATACTAGTAGTTGTACTAGTACATCTACAAATAGTTACTGCTAACTGCATACTGCAAATTGCGACCAAATTCAACAAGTAGAACTATTAGTTAGACCTCAGATATACCTGTCAGAGAGATCATAAAGTGCTTAAATAACTTAAAGTGAGAGTACAGATACTCAAGAGAGAAATATATCCACCATTTTATGTTAAATGACAAGACTGAACAGTTGAACCACCATCTTTTGCATACCGCCATTTTATGAATCTTTATGCAACACGTGTTTTGTACATGGACTATCTGCTGCGGAGGCGGCAGGGTTATATGAAGAAAAGTTGAAGTTAATATAGAAGTTATTTCAAGCATTTGGTGTGCTCTTTAAACCTACTGTTTCCATAGAACGGCGCTAGAGGAATTACATAGTAACAGACGGTCTGGCTAGACTAAAATTCAGAGATATCAGAATTCTTCTAATGCCACAGCGCAAAAGGCACTTCATAGTGCTGCGCGTGCCACAAGCACTTGCACTTTATATACAAGTAAATATATAGGAAAGAATGTTTCCTAACAATTTTTCCTCTAAAATCGTTTTTATCTTCGGTTTTGTGCGTATTAGTGTCAGTCTGTATAAGTGGCGTACTACTCGGACAACATCGTTCCCAGCAGCGACCTGGGAGTCCAATATGCATCCAGACATCCTCCCCATGCTGTTCCCGAACCATTTTGGTTGTGTTTCCATCAATTTCTGACCTTTTCCTATGAACCAGACATCCTCCCATCTTCAGAGAAGGGGGTGCCTGGTTTAATGCTCGGGTTCTCCCATTGACTTTCATTGTGCTCAGGTGCTCGGTAGAGTTCAACCCAAGCACTTTGGTGCTCAATCAACACTATTAATAATATTTGATTCCTAAAAGATTTTTCACACAGTAGGCCAGTAAGAAAAATCAACTCCAATGGATTATAAATTACCTAATATACATCAAAGGGATGTAGATTTCAACATTGTCAGGATTCATTAGATTCAATTGCCGCATTTTTATCCCTATAAGACGCACCGGCCCATAAGACACACCTAGGTTTTAGAGGAGGACAATAAGAAAATATTTTTCGTTAGACCTCAGATCAGGCCAGCAATCAGACCACAATGTTAATCAGACCTCAGCTGACAGCCCCAATCAGACCCCCAATGTTAATAAGACCCCTGTAAGACCTCAGATGAGACCCCCTTGCCTCAGATCAGCCCCCATGCCTCAGATCAGACCCTCATGCCATTTATGAGCATCCATTATGCACCCCCATGCCATTTATGAGCCCCCATGGCATTATGAGCCCCAATTATTAGCCCTCATGCCATCTATGAGCCCAAGTGCCATTTATGAGCCCCCATGCCATTTATGAGCCCCAGTGCCACTGAGCAAATAAAATAAACACTTACCTCTCCTGCTCCGGACGCCATCGCTCCTCACCTCCAGCACTCTCTGTCTTCTTCCTGCTGTGGCTGTGTTGTGACACAACGTGCACAGCGTGAGGTCACAGTGCGCCCTCACGCTATGCCCAGCCACAGCACAGCCGAGGACCATGAAGCGATGAGTACAGAGCCCTCACCGCTTCCCGGTCCTCTGGTACTAATGAGCGCTTCCAAAATGGAAGTTCTCATTAGTATTCACCCCATAAGACACAGGAAAATTTTCCCCCCACTTTGGGAAAAAAAAACTGTGTCTTATAGGGCGCAAAATACGGCAAATCTTTCGCATCTTTGGGCCTTAAGGAGCAATTTTTTATGCTGCATTCCAGAGCCAATAGTTTTCTTATTTTTCTGTTGAAGTAGCTGTATGATGTGGTACATTATAGCTTATTGATTTTTTTTTTTTTAGCTCTTTCTGGGTTTTATTGCTACCATTTGGGGTTTTTAGGACTTATTGATAAATTTTTACGATTGCATTTTTTTTTTTTTACATTGTTCACTGTAAAAATTGCATAGTTATGTGGTTGTTAAGTCCAACCTGTAATCCTGCTATATTGATCCACAGAACAAATCCCTGGATCAATGTCCATTTTCTATACATTGTAATAAGCCTCAATGTTACTTTGAATTAAAAAGTCATCTAAACCTTTTTTGAAGTCATCTACTGTATTTGCCGTGACTAGATCCTGTGGCAAAAAACAAAATGGCTGCACACCATTATATATACAAGCCATAGAGCTAAGAAATGGGGGTCATTCTAGAAAAAAGTGGTACAATACCGACTATAAATGAATAATGGAAGTCCCAGTTAGATGGGCGTGTTCAGTCTAAAGGAGGTGCTACCCTCAATATATTGCAAGAAAATTAGACTACAAGCTTCAGAATCACAGGTGCATATCCATGAAGCAAACATAATTACAAAAAACATAATGGCTGCACACTGTTATATATACAAACAATAGAGCTAAGAAATGGGGGTCATTCTAGAAAAAAGTGGTACAATACCGACTATAAATGAATAATGGAAGCTCTTAGCGCACATACGTGTCGGGCCCATCTACCAGGCATCAAGGTGGCTTCCGCAGATGGGTCCCTATCACTAAATATACTGCCTCACTTTGGACTTACTTAAGCCTACAATATTCAGGGCAGTGTAGGAACCAGCTACAAACATACTCTGCTCAGAAGTCCCAGGTAGATGGGCGTGTTCAGTAGATCTTGTGGCAGGCTATTCCAGAGTTTCACAGCCCTTACTGTAAAGAATACTTGTCGCCTCTTATGACAATCTTTTTTTCTACAGGGGTAGGCAGTGGTCGCTTGCTTTTGAGGTGGTTTAACACAGAATATCTTCCCTCGATATTTTTTGTGTGGTCTATGTATATATTTGTACAGGTTTATCATTTTCCTCTTTAGAATTTTTTCAAGGCTAAACAAATTCAGTTTGTTTAATCTTTGCTGATAGCTAAGATCTCCCAGGGCATTTATGAGTTTAGTTGCTCTCCTTTGCATTGTTTACAACTCCAGGGCATCTTTTTTATGAACTTTTACACAGAACTGAACCACGTATTGCAGGTGAGACCATACCAATGCTTTGTATAGTGGCAATATTACATCCCTGTCCTGTGAGTCCATACCTCTATTAATACAAGACAAAATTCCGTTGGCCTTAGAGGCAGATGACTGGCATTGCATGCTGCTATTTAGTCAATGATCTACTAATACACTCAGATCCTTCTCAAGCAGTGACTCTCCCAGTTTTACTCCCCCTAGGACATATGCTGCATGCAGATTATTTGCCCCCAGGTGCATAACTTTACATTTATCTATATAGAACCTCATTTGCCAAGTGGAGGCCCATACAGTAAGTTTGTCCAGGTGAGCTTATAACCTATTAACATCTTCCATACACTGTACCGTATTACAAAGTTTGGTGTCATCTGTAAAAATAGAAACGGCACTATAAATCCCATCCTCCATATCATTAAAAAATAAGTTAAATGATAGTGGACCCAGCACCAAACCACCTATAACCGTTAAGTTAAATAATGGGATAATTAAAAAGGTTAAGAAAATGAATGACATGACAATGCCAATTATGGGTGATTTAAGTCTTTTACACAATAATACATTTTAATAGGGAAAAGCTTTGTGGTTTCTTTACTTTTATTCTATAAATTTTTTTGCAATGCCTCATTGCTAAGGGGCTCAATTAGTACTATAAGTACTATACTACAGTGCAATACATAGATATTGCAGTGTATTATGCCTGCAATATACAGGCACCTTATTAGGCCCTGCCAGAGGTGTATTGAGAAATATAGTTTACTTTGGGTACTTTCACACTAGCGTCATTCTTTTCCGGTATTGAAATCCGGTCAAGGGTCTCAATACCGGAAAAAAGCGCATCAGTTTTGTCCTAATGCATTCTGAATGGAAAGCAATCCGTTCAGTGTGCATCAGGATGTCTTCCGTTCTATCTCTTGTACGGTATTTGACCTGACAAAATACCGAAGCATGCTGCAGTATTTTTCCGGCCAAAATCCCAGAACAATACTGCACTTGCCAGATCCGGCATCAATTTCCATAGAGATGTATTAATGCCGGATCCAGTACCAAGTGTTCCGGAAATTGCTGCATCGCCGGATCTGGTTTTCTGGTCTGCGCATGGGCCGGGACATAGAAGGAGCTTTATTTTAATTTTGATCTTATAAAAAAATGAAATACCGAATCAGTTGTTCCGTCTAACGGATCCGGAAAATAATGCTTTCCGTTTGCACACGGCTTGCCGGATCTGCCTGCCGAAATAAAAAAATACTAGTGTGAAAGTACCTTTAGATGGCAGCTATGGAGGGGCCATTATTAGACTGCTCCAAGCAGCCATAAAAAAATTAGCAACCAGAGGTTGCATTAAGGCCAATAGGGTTATCAGTTATCCTTTCAAACCCTTTGATGGAGTGGTCAATTTAGACTGCTGCATCTAATATGTTAAACATGGTTATTTCTGATGTTGGCTGTTCTAACTGGAGCCCATCTGTAAATTCCAGCTGGCTCTCTCTACAGATGTTATGGGCACAGCTTCCCCAACCCCAACCCTTTGGATGTAACAATACTACCATTTGCGGGAGCACACTGACTAAATTGATTTATAAGTACTTCTTATTGAGGCAAGGTAAATGAAAGACATGTTAGGCCACATTCACACTATGGCTGCATTTTAAGAACAATAGTAGTGTGTGGAGTTAGTCATATGGTCTTTTTTTTTTTTTTTTTTTTACGACCAGTAAATAACAGACATAAAAAAAATAGAACATTTTTCAGTATTGTGCGAAAAGCCAAATTTTTTTAATTCTTCTGATCTCTGACCCTATTGAACCCATAACTTCCTTATCTTCTTGGAGTGTTTCTTTGTGAGATTGTGAAACAGCTCTTATTGCATGAACACTGTTATTTTGCTGTTTGGCCACAAGAGACCGCTGTTTCCCCACACAGCTAAACAGACTGCTCAGATTGAAATATTCATAGGAGGTGGAGCTGTGTGTCTAGAGCAGGCATCCTCAAACTGAGGCCCTTCAGCTGTTGTAAAACTATAACTCCCACAATGCCCTGCTGTAGGTTGATACCTGTAGGCTGTTCGGGCATGCTGGGAGTTGTAGTTTTGCAACAGCTGGAGGGCCGCAGTTTGAGGATGCCTGGTCTAGAGGAACGAATCTAGCATCTAGTGTTAATCAACTACGCAGCCAATAAACGTGCAGGTAAGTACTGCCCTCAATGTAATGCCATAGTCATGTTGTTTACTGGCATTACAGTTATTGGCTGGCTGGAACACGTCATCGGGTGCTATATAGCACCCGATGACGTGAGTTCGGCTCAGTCTTAGTCAGGGAGAACTGTGCTGAGGAAGGGACAGACAGTGTAGGGAGTGATAAACGAATATTTATAGTAGAAAAACTTTTCAGAGACCCAAAAGTGCATTTAAGGACTATTGTTCTGTGTGGCAGCAGCAATATATATTATTAGTACAAATTGTGCTAAATTGCGAAAAACTTAACAGAACCAAAAGTCATTTTAAGGGCTATTGTTGTGTGTGGCAGCAGCAATATCTATTTTTAGCGCAAACTACGCTAAATAGCTAATTCTTTACAGACCCAAAAGTCCTTTTAAGGACTGTTGTGTGTAGCAGCAATATCTATTTTTCTCGCCCATTCCATTGGGGGACACAGACCATGGGTATAGCTTAAGCCACCACTAGGAGGAGACACTATGCAAATAAGAAAAAACAGCTCCTTCTCCACTGGCTATACCCCCATGCTCCAACAGGAGGACCTCAGTTTTAGCTTAGTGTCGGATAAGGAGGTGACACTCCTGCTCCTGCAGGGTTGTCCCTGTAGTCTTTTTCTTCTCCTGTTTTTTTTCTAAACAGAGGACGCAGGGTCGCATGGTGCGTCCCTGGTCTCTCAGCGGAGCGAGCGCCGGGGTCGAATGACTGTCCACGGCTACCTCCCTTTCCCCCCAGAAGATAAGTGGAATCGGGCTCGACCTGCAGCTCCGGTGGCCTACCAGATCCGGGGTCACCTAGTCCTGCCCTCTATCCAGTGCACTGTCACTCCTTGTGCCAGATGACTGAAGAGGTGACCCCATGCTAGTCCGGAACAGGGGGTGAAGACTGCAGGACTCAGATAAGTAACATCTTCTCTCCTGCATCTCCTCCTCCCCCCGTGTTCACACTGTGACACGGTTCTTCAGGGCTTACCTGTGGATCTGAGAGGGCCTGCTGGCTGAGAGGGAGGAGGGATTCCTTCTTGGAGCAGTGGCTATTCGCAGCGCCATGCTGCTGCGCCTTTTCCCATTTTGTTCGGAGGACTCGTTATACAAGGCAAGCTGGTAGCTCTATTGTAATGCTGTTGCCCCATGTACAGGCTTTCAGTGTTCAAAGCCTCTTTCAGCCTCTAAAATATTTTCCCCCTGCATCCTGACGGCGGGCGCCATTTTTCGGAGCCGGTGTCTGCCTTTCTTCATGTTTCCTACGTGCGTGCGTGCAATTTTTTGGCGCAAATTTTCAGCGCGATCTGTGACGCGACTGGGGCTCTTCCACTTTGCCTCAGCGCTTCTGCACGCTTGGCTGCTACTCCAGCTCCTCACAGGTCACAGTAGGACAGATGGTGTTCCGCAAAACTGTAGGAGACCCTGACTCCGGGATTGCCATCGTCATGCCAGGCCGGGGGCCCCCCAAAAATCTTAAGCGACACCTCAGGTCCAACTGGGATCCTGTAAGGTATGCTGCTTGCCACTATCGTTTACAGGCTCCTGTGACTCTTGCCCTGCCTCGGGACAGGATCATCCACCTCCTCCTCAACCTCCATCAAACCAGCCCAGTCCCTCCTCCGCCCCTTCGGAGCCCGCGGAGCCCTCCTGGCCCTCTGCCATAGCTAGGGCGGCCGCGGACTTGTCCCAAGTCTCGCGCGTGGCCATGGCCTTTATGGAACGCATGGCGGCCTCGGATCCACCGCCTGCGATGCCTGTGGTTAGCACCGCTCCACCTCCCGGTGCCCCCCACAGAGGACGCTCGACCGTTAAGAGGCAACGTGCGCAGCAGCATCCCTCCTCGGATGACTCTGCTTCTCCCCCTCGCCTGGAGGCGTGTTCAGCCTCTTCCCTTCGCGGGGACTGCAGGTCTGAAGCGGAAAGGTCCGGCTCGGACGAGGACACAGAACCGTAACCCTCACCTAAGCTCTCCACCATGGTGGCAGACTTGGTCACGGCGGTCCGTGACACCTTTGACATACAGGGGGAACCTCCTTCTTCTAGTAGCCAGGAATTCCCTCTTTTCCACTCCAGAAGGGGAGACGCACCAGAGGCAGTGACATTCCCCATTCATGGGAGTCGCCAAGGTCCTTTCTAAGGCTTGGGAGCGCCCTAATCACCGTTTTTTCTGCCACAAGGCGCATGGATACTCTGTATCCTTTCCCGGCAGATAACGCGCAGCAGTGGTCTTCTCCTCCTATGGTCGACCCGCCGGTGGCCAGATTGGCTAAGAATTCGGCAATACCAGTCCTGGACGGGTTCTCCCTACAGGACTCCGTTGATAGGCGTTTGGACTCTCTTTCCAAAGCCATCTTCACTCTGGCAGGCACTGGTCTGCGGCCCGCGTTCGCCTCAGCCTGGGTAGCCAGGGCGCTTTCGGTGTGGTTGCAGCTCCATCATCAGGACCTTGCAGAGCAGGATACCTCTGCGGACACCCTGAGCTTTGCTCTCCAGATGTCCCAAGAGACAACATTTCTCTGTGAGGCCTCATTGGACTTCAGCACTCTCTTTGCGCGGATTTCGGCCCTCTCGGTCACGCAGCGCAGGGAGGTCTGGTTGAAGGTCTGGGACGCCAACGCTTCCTCCAAGCGCTCCCTCACTAACCTCCCCTTTGCGGGCTCCAGGCCCTTCGGTGCTATGCTGGAAGAGGTTATCTCTGATGCTACGGGGGGCAAGAGCACACACCTGCCCCAATCTAGATCCAAGCGCGCCTTCAGAGCTCGCTCCTTTGGCTCTAGAAACCAGTCCTTTCGAGACAGCCCCCTCCTCTGGTGGCTCTCAGGACTCCCGCAAGAAGCCTTCCTTTACACCTCAGCCTCCCTGGCATCCGCGGGCACAATTCCAGGGGAGTTCTGCCCGCACGCGGCTCCCAAGCAGTTCTCCGCCTGAAGGGGCACCCACACCGCTTGCGGTGGGGGGGCCCGTCTGCTCTCCTTTCAGCAGGTCTGGAGAGCTCACGTTCGTCACGCCTAGACCCTGAAAAATTGTAACTTCTGGTTACAAGATAGAATTCGCTTCCAGACCTCCGGAACGTTTCTTCCCTTCTCGGGTTCCAGGTGATCCAGCCCGAGCCTCGGCCCTTTTACAAGTGGTCTCTTCCCTTCTGGTCTGGGGAGTAGTTGCCCCAGTTCCTCTGGAGGAACAGGGTACAGGGTTCTACTCAAATCTCTTTGTGGTGCCAAAGAAGGAGGGATCTGTACGTCTGGTCCTAGACATGAAGCTCTTTAACAAGTCCCGTCGGGTGCCGAGGTTCCGGATGGAATCCCTCAGCTCCGTTATTGCTTCTCTTCTTCCAGGGGAGTTCCTCGCGTCAGTGGACATCCGGGATGCCTATCTGCATGTCCCTATCGCAGAATCTCACCACAGATTCCTGCGCTTCGCCATTGGCGGCCGTCATTATCTCTGGTGCCCTACCTGGACGACATACTGATAAAGGCTCCCTCTCGTCCCCAGGCCAAAGACAGCATCAGGTTCACTGTTCAGACTCTGCAGCAGTTCGGCTGGCTGATCAGCTTCCCAAAGTCCTCTCTCCAACCTGCCCAGAGGGTGACCTTCTTGGGGATGATTCTGGACACCACTGCAGCCCGGGTATTCCTTACGGATTACAAGTTCTCTCGGATACGGGAGTCAGTGTCTCACCTTCTGCATTCTCCGTGTATCTCCATCAGGGAGTGCATGCAGGTTCTGGGGCTTATGGTGGCCTCCTCCGAGGCTGTTACCTGTGCCCAGTTTCACACTCGGCCTCTGCGACAGGCGATCCTGTCCTTCTGGGACAGGACATCGAGGGGTCTGGACTCTCAGATCCGCCTACCGCCTCGGGTTTGCATGGGACTCCCATGGTGGCTGTCTCCTCAGAATCTGGCTTCAGGGAGATCCTTCTTCCCAATCTCCAATGCTAGTCTCCGGGGTTGGGGTGGCTTTTTCCGGGCTCGGATGTTTCAGAGGGTGGGTCAGAAGTGGAAGCCCGCCTTCCGATTAACATACTGGAGCTCAGAGTAATTTTTCTCTCTCTGTCTCATTGGATCCCCCTCCTAGCAGGTCTCCTGGTAAGGGTCCAGTCGGACTTGCCACAGCGGTGGCCTACATCAATCTTCAGGGCGGAACCCGCAGCCGGACAGGTGATGCAAGAGGTTAAAAGGATCCTCCAGTGGGCGGGAGCTCATGTTCCAATATGGTCTGCAGTGTACATCCCAGGGGTCGAAAAACTGGACGGCAGACTTTCTCAGCCGCAACAGGGTGGATCCGGAAGAGTGGTCTCTGCATCAGGACGTATTCGAGGACGTCTGTCGACATTGGGGCCGCCCGGACATGGACCTGATGGCGTCCAGGCTCAACAACAAGGTTCCCACGTTACTGGCCCGAGCTCGGGATCCTGAGGCGTACAGAGTGGACGCTCTGGTGTCTCTGTGGTGAGACTTCGTGCTCCTCTATGTCTTCCCACCACTGCCTTACTCCCAAAGGTTCTTCGCAGGGTCGTGGCGGAAGAGATCCCGACCATAATCATCTCCCCCGATTGGCCTCGCCGCGCCTGGTTCTCGGAAGGCACTCGGATGCTGGCAGACATTCCCTGGCCTCTTCCTCTCAGGGAGGACCTGCTGTCTCAAGGACCGCTCTTCCACCGGATTTTACAGCCGCTTCGTTTAACGGCGTGGCTGTTGTGACCTCCATCTTGAAGTAGAGGGGCTTCTCAGACTCTGTTGTGAAGTCCATGATAAGAGCCAGGAGACCAGCTTCCTCCCGGATATACTATCGTACCTGGAAGGCCTTTCTTGCCTTTTTGCGAGAAGTTAGGTGTTTTTTCACTTCGTTTCTCCATTCAGGTGATCCTCTCTTCTCTCCAGTCGGGTCTTGAGATGGGAATGTCCCTGAACTCTCTAAAGGGTCAGGTCTCTGCTCTGGCCATTTTCTTTCAGCGGTCTCTGTCTCTGCTCGGTCTGGTGAGGACCTTCCTACTAGGGGTGGCGCATTCGGTCCTTCCGTGTGTCCCTCCCCTGCCCCCCTGGGATCTGAACCTGGTTCCGTCTTCTCTGCAGGCGGCTCCTTTGAGCCCCTGAGGGACATTTCTCTGATTCTTCTCACCTGAGAGGTGGTCTTTTGGTGGCCATCCTCTCTTTCTGGAGGGTATCGGAGCTGGGCGACCTTTCCTCCAAGGGACCCTTTTTGGTCTTCCATAAGGATAGGGTGGTACTGCGCCCAGTCCCTTCTTTTTTTGCCCCGCTCCGGTGAACCCCAAGGAGCGCGCTCTCCATTCTCTGGATGATGTCCGTGCTTTGCGGGTGTACCTGTTGGTTACTGACCCATTTTGCCGCTCGGACTCCATTTTTGTGGTTCCCGAGGGGCCTCGTGAGGGTCTGGAGGCCTCCAAGGTCACTGTGGCTCGGTGGATTCGGTCGACTATTACCATGGCCTATCGGTCCCGGGGTAGGGCTTCCCCTAGCGGGGGTTACCGCACACTCCACCAGGCCGGTGGGGGCCTCCTGGGCTAGGCGCAATCGAGCCTCTACATCACAACTTTGTAAGGCGGGCACCTGGTCGTCCATGCACCCCTTCCACCACAAACAAGTGTATATGTTTGAATCTTCCTTTTCTTATCCTCCTTCTCCTCTTCCATCATATCAGCATGCTTATTCGTCACATATAATGCCCTCACATATACGCCCTTCGCATATAATGTTTTACAGGTTCAGCTCAACTTCAGGCCCTCGCATATAATTTTTTTAGCGCGTCAGCTCATCTGCAGGCCCTCAAATATACTTTTTTACAGCGTCAGCTCACCAGCAGGCCCTCACCTACAATCTTTTACAGGGTCAGCTGACCAGCAGGCACTCACCTAAAATCTTTTACAGGGTCAGCTCACCAGCAGGCCCGCACCTAAAATCTTTTACAGGGTCAGCTCACCAGCAGGCCCTCGCATATAATGTTTTACAGTGTCAGCTCACCAGCAGGCCCTCACCTCCAATCTTTTACAGGGTCAGCTCACCAGCAGGCCCGCACTTAAAATCTTTTATGGGTCAGCTCACCAGCAGGCACGCACCTAAAATCTCTCATGAGCAGGTACTATATTTCACGAGCGAGGGTGATGTGCTTTAGCACCCGTGGTCTCTCTCTTTTCTTTTTTCTGTTCCTCTCCACATTTGGCATTCGGTTTCTGGAACTTCTCTCAGAAGATGTTTTTATAACACCGGCAGGCTCTCTTTTTAGATTTTCGGGCTTCTGCACACACTCCCCATGTCATTTCTTGGACTTCTGCAGCTCTTGACCGAACTGTTCCCAGTCATGGGGGCTCCTTCAGCAGATCAGGCTTATCCCTGCTCGCTTCTTTTAAGTGCCTCTGGTTCACTTCTTCCTTCTTTCCAGCAGTGGTTTCTCCCACTTTGGCGGCAGTTTCAGAGACCTTGGCTTCTTTAGTGGGTTTTTCCGCTTCGGTAGCCGCTCCTTCGGTCACTGTAGCACCTGAGGACTTCACCTCCTCCAATACCTCAGCCTTAACTTCTTCAGCCTTGGTTTTCTTGGACCCGGCATCATATACTTGCCCTCTTAAATCCTTTTCCTCTTTCTCATCGAGGTAGGAGGTACCGAGTACAACAGGGACTTCATCAGACTTGTAGACTTCTGTCATTTTCTCCAGAGGCTCACTTAGGACACGGTTCTCCTTTCGGGAAGAATTCAGGAGAGCCAACCCACAGTAGTAGACAGGATCCGCATACTGGTCACCCAACTCCTCGTATTCCTTCCCCCTCAGGCTGTTGGCTACTTGGATGGCTTTGCAGGCGGAGAGGATGTCTTTCGGGACCAGGTCCTGGCTACCCACTGCTGTTAGTCTCTTGGCCTCTGCATCTACATCAGCCCCATCCATAGGCTCAGCAGAAAGATCTTCCGTCTTCTCTGCCTCGGTCGGCACCGCAGTGCCACCATCTCCAGATCCCTTCTTAACAGGTTCTGACTTACACTTCTCCAACTCATAGACTGTCACGGAGGAAGTTGCAGATAGCTGGAACTTCTAAATAAACGACCGACGGGCTTGATCCCAAACTAAGGAGAATAAAGGTGAGCCCTTTAAAACCCTAAGAGCTCTCCCTGACTGCTATGCGCATGCAAGGGTCTCAATGGTAGACGATTGCATGCCCACGTACCTAAGACTGTGTGACACCTGAAAACCCTATAATACTGAGGGGACACGACCACCGGCTCCCTGCACTTAATACGGACGGAGTCAGGGTCACCTAGAATCAAGCCAGCAAGGAAACACAATAAAGGAAAAGACTTATCTGAGCAAACAGCAGCAGCAGCCACCAGCAGTGAACACTTCATCCAGGAAGTAGTATAAACCGCAAAGTGAGGCAGTATGGGAGGCAGGGCCCGTGCCACCTGTAAGGAGACCTAGGCAGACCTAGGTGGCGTCACCGCAAGTTTTTTTTAAAGTACGGCGGCGGGCCCTCCCCCGCACCAGGCGGCTGCTGCACTGCCCGGGCTAGCGCGTCTATGATTGTGCACCGCCCGGGCGCAGCCTGAAGAGAGGGACTGACAGGAGGGAAGCACCTCTAATGTAGCATGGCCGAGCTCTGTTCGGTCCTCGGTACAGAAGCTTTTGTTTCCTGTACCCGGCCGGACTGACAGGAAGTGCTCACTTAGTACAGGAAACAAATGCTCCTGTACCGCGGACCAAACAGAGCTCGGCCACGCTACATTATAGGTGGGGGGAATGAGAGTGACAAGGGAGGGGGGGAGGAAATGAGAGTGACAAGGGAGGGGGGAGAATGAGAGTGACAAGGGAGGGGGGGAGAAAATGAGAGTGACAAGGGAGGGGGGGGAGAAAATGAGAGTGACAAGGGAGGGGGGAGGAAATGAGAGTGACAAGGGAGGGGGGGAGGAAATGAGAGTGACAAGGGAGGGGGGAGGAAATGAGAGTGAGAAGGGAGGGGGGAATGAGAGTGACAAAGGAGGGGGGAATGAGAGTGACAAAGGAGGGGGGAATGAGAGTGACAAGGGAGGGGGGAATGAGAGTGACAAGGGAGGGGGGAGGAAATGAGAGTGACAAGGGAGTAGGGGGGAATGAGAGTGACAAGGGAGGGGGGTGAGAGTGACAAGGGAGGGGGAATGAGAGTGACAAGGGAGGGGGGGAATTAGAGTGACAAGGGAGGGAAAGAGAGTGACAAGGGGCGGGGTGAGAAAAAGAGTGACAAGGGAGGGGGGGGAGAAGAGTGACAAGGGAGGGAGGGGGGAGAAGAGAGTGACAAGGGGGGGGAGAGTGACAAGGGGGGGAGTGACAAGGGAGGGGGGGAATGAGAGTGACAAAGGAGGGAGGGGGGCAAGGGAGGGGGGAGAAGAGAGTGACAAGGGAGGGGGAATGAGAGTGACAAGTGTGGGGGAGAGAGTGACAAGGGGCGGGGTGAGAAAGAGAGTGACAAGAGAGGGGGGATAAGAGTGACAAGGGAGAGAGGGGGGAGAAGAGAGTGACAAGGGAGGGAGGGGGGGAGAAGAGTGTGACAAGGGAGGGGGGAGAAGAGAGTGACAAGGGAGGGAGGGGGGGGGTAAGAGAGTGACAAGGGAGGAGGGGGGAGAAGAGTGCGACAAGGGAGTCCCCAGAGCCAGACCAAGAGCCAGAGAGCAGCCAGAGACCAGATCATCTTATTGTCCTGGTGGTAAGTAGACAATGCAATATGTTTATTATTTAGGCCAAGAGAGAGGGGGGATAAGAGTGACAAGGGAGAGAGGGGGGAGAAGAGAGTGACAAGGGAGGGAGGGGGGAGAAGAGTGTGACAAGGGAGGGGGGAGAAGAGAGTGACAAGGGAGGGAGGGGGGGGGAAGAGAGTGACAAGGGAGGAGGGGGGAGAAGAGTGCGACAAGGGAGTCCCCAGAGCCAGGCCAAGAGCCAGACTGCAGCCAGAGACCAGATCATCTTATTGTCCTGGTGGTAAGTAGACAATGCAATATGTTTATTATTTAATTGTTTAGTTATTAATACTACATTGGAAACTAATTTACCTCACATTAAGGCTACATTCACACGTCCGCAACGTGTTTTACGGATACACGAAGCCGCGGATCCGCAAAACACGGAAAGCAGCAATGTGCGTTCCGCATTTTGCGGACCGCACATTGCCGGCACTAATAGAATATGCCTGTTCTTGTCTACAATTGCAGACAAGAATAGGACATGTTCTATTTTTTTGTGGAACGGAAGTGCGGACCCGGAAGTGTGGATCCGCAATTCCGTGTCCGAGCAGCACACCGTGCTGCCCGATAAGAATGAATGGGTCCGCAATTCCGTTCCGCAAAATGCAGAACTAAATTGCGGACGTGTGAATGGAGCCTAAAAGGACACTATACAGGTTCTTTTCAAAAAATTTGCACATTGTGATAAAGTTCATTATTTTCTGTAATGTACTGATAAACATTAGACTTTCATATATTTTAGATTCATTACACACAACTGAAGTAGTTCAAGCCTTTTCTTGTTTTAATATTGATGATTTTGGCATACAGCTCATGAAAACCCCAAATTCCTATCTCAAAAAATTTGCATATCATGAAAAGGTTCTCTAAACGAGCTATTAACCTAATCATCTGAATCAACTAATTAACTCTAAACACCTGCAAAATATTCCTGAGGCTTTTAAAAACTCCCAGCCTGGTTCATTACTCAAAACCGCAATCATGGGTAAGACTGCCGACCTGACTGCTGTCCAGAAGGCCATCATTGACACCCTCAAGCAAGAGGGTAAGACACAGAAAGAAATTTCTGAACGAACAGGCTGTTCCCAGAGAGCTGTATCAAGGCACCTCAGTGGGAAGTCTGTGGGAAAGAAAAAGTGTGGCAGAAAACGCTGCACAACGAGAAGAGGTGACCGGACTCTGAGGAAGATTGTGGAAAAGGACCGATTCCAGACCTTGGGGGACCTGCGAAAGCAGTGGACTGAGTCTGGAGTAGAAACATCCAGAGCCACCGTGTACAGGCGTGTGCAGGAAATGTGCCGCATTCCCCAGGTCAAGCCACTTTTGAACCAGAAACAGCGGCAGAAGCGCCTGACCTGGGCTACAGAGAAGCAGCACTGGACTGTTGCTCAGTGGTCCAAAGTACTTTTTTCGGATGAAAGCAAATTTTGCATGTCATTCGGAAATCAAGGTGCCAGAGTCTGGAGGAAGACTGGGGAGAGGGAAATGCCAAAATGCCTGAAGTCCAGTGTCAAGTACCCACAGTCAGTGATGGTCTGGGGTGCCATGTCAGCTGCTGGTGTTGGTCCACTGTGTTTTATCAAGGGCAGGGTCAATGCAGCTAGCTATCAGGAGATTTTGGACCACTTCATGCTTCCATCTGCTGAAAAGCTTTATGGAGATGAAGATTTCATTTTTCAGCACGACCTGGCACCTGCTCACAGTGCCAAAACCACTGGTAAATGGTTTACTGACCATGGTATTACTGTGCTCAATTGGCCTACCAACTCTCCTGACCTGAACCCCATAGAGAATCTGTGGGATATTGGGAAGAGAAAGTTGAGAGACGCAAGACCCAACACTCTGGATGAGCTTAAGGCCGCTATCGAAGCATCCTGGGCCTCCATAACACCTCAGCAGTGCCACAGGCTGATTGCCTCCATGCCACGCCGCATTGAAGCAGTCATTTCTGCAAAAGGATTCCCGACCAAGTATTGAGTGCATAACTGAACTTAATTATTTGAAGGTTGACTTTTTTTGTATTAAAAACACTTTTCTTTTATTGGTCGGATGAAATATGCTAATTTTTGGAGATGGGAATTTTGGGTTTTCATGAGCTGTATGCCAAAATCATCAATATTAAAACAAGAAAAGGCTTGAACTACTTCAGTTGTGTGTAATGAATCTAAAATATATGAAAGTCTAATGTTTATCAGTACATTACAAAAAATAATGAACTTTATCACAATATGCTAATTTTTTAAAAAGAACCTGTACAGTTTAATGTAGTGGTACTGGTGTCTATAGCCTGTTCCTGCAGAGAAAAGACACTGTGCAGTACTGGTGTTAAAGGAGCACTATAGTGCCAGGAAAATAAACTCATTTTCCTGGCACTATATAGTTCTTAGGAGTGGGGCACCCTTGTGTCCCCCTCCCACTGGGCTGAAGGGGTTAAAACCCCTTCAACCACTTACCTTTCTCCAGCGCCGGCACTGGGAACTCTTCTCTCCGATCCTCCTCTCAGCTGCGAATGCGCATGCACACGCATTCAAAACTATGTTCCGCGTCTTCCCACTGTAATTTTCACTGTGAGAATCGCGGAAGCACCTCTAGCGTCTGTCAGGAAAACAGCTACAAGAAGCTTAATTAACCCTAAGGGAAACATAGCAGTTCTTTTAATTTAAATGCTGAGAAAGGGGTGGAACATATGTGATGTCATGATATGGGCAGATCATCTGATAAGGGGGGGGGCGGCAATTTTTATCTTGCCTAGGGCGGCAAAAACCCTTGCACCGGCCCTAATGGGAGGGAATATAAAGGAAGACGATTAGTCTAAATAAGTGACACCTGGCAGAAGGAAAGGAGATGACAAAGTCAACCAAAACAAAGAACGTCATACAAGAGGTAGAGAAGAACGTCTGCCAGACCTTCTCACAGAACTGGCGGTGACATAGACGTTCTTCCCAACGTCATCCTTTGAGCTCATAAGATCCTCCATCTCTGCTCTGAGTTGCTTGTTCAGCCTTTCAAACTCATCTCGCTCGTCTTGCACTTCTTCAAGGGCTCTAGCCAAGGAGAGGGCCTTGGTCCCGAGCACCCGCCTTCGCTTGGTCATGTTCTTCAGCATATCGGGCCAAGATGTATTTCTCTTCAGCCCGGGTCGGTCAAACTTTCAGCTTTTTCTTAGTTTTTCCCACCAGTTTGTTGGATGCGCCCCGCTCTTGGGCCTCCTGGTCCAAATGCTCCTTGCTGGGTTCTGTGGCAGTAGATATAGGAGTATCACCTTTCTTTTTTGGAGACCCTGTGGGGGTTCTACCCAGAGTCCCTTCAAGCACTATATTGGTGTCTACTGCAGCTTTCTGTATTTCTTTGGCGCCTTTGCTCTTCACCTGAATATCAGGCAGTAGACCCTTCAGCTCACTCATTTCTTTCGGGGTATCCTCCCTTGACCCCTCTGCAGCCTTCTTCGATGACTCTGTGAAGACAGCTAGTCTTTTTTTTATCAGATCTAGGGACTGTATAGAGAGGAAGGAATTATCTTCCTGCTTGCAGCTGTACATGTCTGGTCATTTACCACAGCCTGGGTATGAGTCTCAGACATTAGACTGAAGTCTCTCCACTTAACTCTCGTCATGTCAGATACAACTGTCATCTGGTTGCTACTAGTAACCACCTCAACTTCGCAAGACTTCGACCTGGTAGCTTCCCTCTCAGAGTTGCTAATGGTCAATGCACATACGTCACCTATGCCGCTCGTGTCATTGTTAACGCTGACCTCTAGGGGCACTGACAAGTTAATCCCTACCTGGGACATTACCTTATTGATCATAGAACACTGTGGAGACTGCATATGCACCTCTGGTTTGTGTGATACACCCTCTAGGACTGCCACCCTTTTTTGCACGTTCACCTAAGTAGGTTTGCTCCACTCTGTGCTCACAATATCTATCAACCCTTCTGCCTTTTTTATACTTTTTCCTCCAGAGGGCGCTATTTCCCCGACTGCATCCTGCAATGGAAAAGGCATGTCATCATCATCACCTGTTTCACAAGACGTCACATTTTTATTTTGCATTTTATCAGCACCATTGTTTCTAATGGTCACTTCATATTATCATTTAAAGGGACAGGTACAGGTTTCGCAGGAGTTTTGTCACTCTCTGCAGAAGTGTCTCCATTACTCAAAACCTTCAAGCATAAGGGAAAATTTCGGCCCACCATTCCCTCAGGTATGAGCGTATTTGCAGTGGCGTACCGCCAATAGAGGCAGGGTACGCCACTGCTATGGGGCCCGCGGCACCGGGGGGCCCGGAGCGCTCGGAAGGCCCTGCCCCCTGCAACTGCGCTCACTGCAGGGCCGGCTCAGAGGCGGTCTGCACACTTATAATTGGCTCCCAGCGCCGCCGATAATACACGCCCCTCCCCCCCCCCCCCGACTTCTCATTAACTCACTGACACTGTGCGCTCCCTAGGACCCAGCCGCGCTCCCTCGGCTCGTGCGTCTGCACTGCTTCACATACTGGGCCAATCAGCATTAGCAGTGTGTTAAGATCCTGCTGCTGATTGGCCCAGCCAGTGCAGGCAGAAGGCGCGCACCCAGCATGGAAGAACTTTAGAGTGAGTTGTGCTGCCCGGCCGCGACAGACGCCAGTGCCACCCAAAACCATCATCTCACAGCAAGTCCGGACCTGTGCCACTGCCAGCCGTCGTCCACACAGTAGGACTATCTTTACAACCGGGATCATTGATGAAAAAAATGTCTGTAGTGTACTAATAACAGTCTGTACTAATAACAGTCTCCTAGCACTGGCGTAACTAGAAATGACTGGGCAGTGGGCCCCACAGGAAATTTTTGAACGGGCCCCCCCCCCCAGCTGTTTGGCACCTCTGACCGGCAGAGACACTTGACTTCTTCCCTAATACAGTCCAAATTCTAATTATCGTCCGCTGGTCAGAGGTGCCGGACAGCTGGGAGGGGGGCAATTCAAAAATTTCCTGTGGGGCCCGTTAAAAAATTTCCTGTGGGGCCCAGTCATTTCTAATTACGCTAGTGCTAATAGAGACTGTATAAAACGTTCCAGTTCCAGAACTTCATGTATAGGACTTTCTGAGGGCAGCAGCAAGCAGAGTTCCTGTGGGGGTGGGCGGTACTGTAGGCTCATAGAGGACTCAGGAATGTGCCCTCCCCCTCGCCCCCCCATGAACTCTGCTTGCTGTTAAAGGGAACCTGTCACCTCAAAAACACAAATAAAACCGCCAGCATTAGTCGCCCCCAGTCTGTTCATAATTAGAGATGAGCAAATTTCATATTTTAAAATTCGTTCACGCTTCGTTTGGTGGTAAATAGTGAATTGCGTTATGGATTCCGTTACCATGGACCATAATGCAATTCCATGACGGAATGCATAACGGAACGCCTTTATAGGCAGCTTTATAGGCATTCCATTATTCATTCTGTCATAATAGAAGTCTAGGGCCTGCATAACGGATCCGTCCGGTTTGCGTTATGCTGGAGTCCTCAGTAGGTCATGTATACATTTCTTTATTGGCAAATGGGGGTGTGGCAGGGGAGGAGCCAGGGCAGGAGGTGGGATGGGCCAAGGTAGTGGGCGGGGTTAAGGGGCCCAATTCAGATTCTTGCTATGGGGCCCAATGATTTCTATGTACGCCCCTGCGTATTTGTAACATCAGGTTCACAAGTCCCAGTTCTCACCGGAGACTCTCCCTTCGTGAGAACCATCTGAAAGTCCGTATTATCCACATAATTGTTCCGAACATTTAACATTCTATCAGTCTCTCGTGCAGCTATCATGCTACCTCTTACCCAGGCTAGCATGGGATCTCTGACTTTCACCAACCCAAATCTAGCTTTGATCACAGGCTCTTTGGGCGACCCAGAAACCTTCTCCCCTACAGGTTCCTGCGAGGGAGTAACCGCAACAGGATTACCCGCCTGTTCATACATCTCGTTTTTTCCAATGTCATACACTTTCGAGACGGTTTCTCATCTCGGTGGATTTTTAGTCACTGACCCAGCCGGTTTCCACTGCGGCCGGATCACGGTCACTGAAACTGCCGCAAAACTAATAACAGAAACAGTCTTACCGCCTGACGTCTTGGATTCGGGAGACCGCGATATTCCCAGGACATCTCTACCAAGATCACCAGCCTTCTCTTGGTTCTTGGTATCCCGAACACCGGCAGACTCCTACACTGCATCCGTTGCCACCGGAAACAGCATGGCCTGGAGTCCCGACTTTTCCTGGACGGTCACTCCAGCTGCACCCTTTTGGACTCTGTGTCGCAGGTAATATAGGAACTCCATAAATCCACATTGTTCTCCATCTTGTCTTCCCGACGATGCTCCCATTGTACAGAACGACAGTCCGTTACAAAGGCCAGGGCTGTTTTTGGCCCCCTCTCCAGAAATTCCAAAACATTTGGTCTGACCCGAGATACTTGTTGGCAGGAGTCTAGCGTAACCCACACCAGGAGTCCCCCAATCACCATCTCGCAGGATCTCTCCCAAGGGCTCCCCCAAGCCGCAGACATTTCGACTGGTCAGTCTATCTCTCCCTGGCTTTTGGCCCTTTAAATCCTGCACAGTTTGCACCACAGAAAAATAAAGTCCAAATTATCACCAGTAGCACCTGCTTCAACGAACAAACAGGCTCATGAGTTGTCATTGTCCCCAGCAACACTTTGCCTTTTACTGGTCAGCGCGGACGCTTGCCCATATCCTCCACCAATTGTGGGGGATTAGCTCTTTTCAGGGGTCATTCTCACAATTAGCTTCGCCACAGCCGTATTGCAGGTCCAAACATGAGATTTATTTTCACAGCAACAACAAAACAGTGCAAAATAAAAGCCTGCCTGTCTGGGCTCTCACTAAACATAACATAACCCTACCTCACTTATAGCACCGTTTACACACGGTACCAACATGCAGATTTCTTAGCCAAGACTCCAGCACTTCCAAGCTGTAACAAAGTCCAGTACATTTAGGGGGTTGTGGCCCAGAAGTCCACCTGACTCTGGCCTAGCGACCGTCGATTCCCAGACCTCGCGGAGTCCCCCAAAGCTCAGGCTAACACCTAGCTCTGTGGCCCCTCAGCCAGCCCGGCTGAGACCACCCTTCCAGAGCCTCCAGCAGGCCTCTGTTGCACCAAGACTCTCTCTCTTTGATTGACAGTCTGGGCTGGGTCCTTATCCCAGACTGATTGTGTCACCTGGTGTTGCCTCAGACCTGATGACTGACAGGGAAGACACAAACTCCTGCCATGAATCTCCCCTAGCAGCTTTGAGGCCTGTCACTGCCTCACACAACCAATAGGAAAGTTACCTACCCCTTTACTATATAAGAAACTCCCCAACAGCCATTTTCAACTCAACTTTGGTTTCATCTGTCCACAGAATATTTTGCCAGTACTGCTGTGGAACATCCAGGTGCTCTTGTGCAAACTGTAAACCTGTAACAATGTTTTTTTTGGACAGCAGTGGCTTCCTCTGTGGTATCCTCCCATGAAATCCATTCTTGTTTAGTGTTTTACGTATCGTAGATTCGCTAACAGGGATGTTAGCATATGCCAGAGACTTTTGTAAGTCTTTAGCTGACACTCTAGTATTCTTCTTCACCTCATTGAACAGTCTGCGCTGTGCTCTTGCAGTCATCTTTACAGGACGGCCACTCCTAGGTAGAGTAGCAGCAGTGCTGAACTTTCTCCATTTATAGACAATTTGTCTTACCATGGACTGATGAACAGCAATGCTTTTGGAGATACTTTTATAACCCTTTCCAGCTTTATGCAAGTCAACAATTGTTAATCGTAGGTCTTCTGAGAGCTCTTTTGTGCGAGGCATCATTCACATCAGGCAATGCTTCTTGTAAAAAAGCAAACCCAGAACTGGTGTGTGTTTTTTATGGGGCAGGGCAGCTGTAACAAACACCTCCAATCTCATCTCATTGATTGGACTCCAGTTGGCTGACACTTACCTCCAATTAGCTCTTGGAGATGGGGTAGGCAACTATCCTATTGGTTGATAGGGATGTTGCTAAGCTCAGACAAAGACATGGCAGCCTTCTCATTGGCCCACAAGCAAAAAGGGAGGTTACTGATGAAAAAAAAATCTAGAATATTCAAAATCACGAATATATATCACTATATTCTAAATATTTGCAAACTCTAGAAATGTCGATATTCGTTATTAATTCGCTATTCGAATATTCGCGCCCAACACTATTAGTTAGCTCATATATATATATATAATACAGATAGTTAGTGGGAGATAGTCAGTGTAGGTTAGATCGTGATATAGTGTAGTTGATAGGTTCCAGTGCAGGGTGTTATGTAGTGTGATAGGAATTACTGTTTCTCTGCTGTCCATACATACATGCTACAGACATAGTGCTGTGATGTCACAACAATACTTAGTGCACCAATCATTAGTGATGGAAAAACATCGACTGGGACGATTCACGAACACGATCGTGCAAATGCATTCAAATGTTCCCGAACTGCAAGTTTGCGGCGGGCCCCATTCACTTTAATGGCAGGCGAACCTGATAAACCTTTAGCTCATATTTGCAGCCACCAAATACTTACTAGAAGTGCACAAATAGTTCCACAACATGGACAGTAACATACTAGAGGAAGATCAATGACAAAAATTCCCACAAAAAATATGTATTTTAATTATGGGCCATTTTTCTGCGTCTAAAAGGGAAATTCTCAAAAATGTGAACTGCTGGAGCCTAGAAATTTTTTATTTTAGGTCACAGGAGTACAGGCTCTAAAAATTAGGCATTCACCTGACATAAAAAAATTGTGATTATGTGGCTTGAGGTACATTATGCGGTCACTGAATAACAATTTTACTGTAGCCCACTGAAGTACAGGTCCCAAACATTAGGCATTCACCATACAGAAAAGATCAAGTGATAATGTGGCTGGAGGTATATTAGACGGGCATTGGATATCAATTTTACTGCAGGCCAGTACAAATACATGTAAAATACATATGTTTAAAAGAACTAAAAATATAAAATTGGATTAAAAACATGGCTAACGAAATCCCCCCCTCTTGAATAAACCCCAAAGTATAATAGGTGAAATTCGATTACACGTGGTCGTCACAGGTGGTGAATTCCTCCGAGGCCCCAACAATTAGGCATTCACCATTCAGAAAAGATCAAGTGATTATGTTGCTGGAGTTATATTAGATGGTCATTGGATATCAATTTTACTGCAGGCCAGTGGAGTACAGGCCTCAAAAATTATGCATTCACCGTACAGAAAAGAACAAGTGGTTATTATGTGGCTGGAGGTATATTAGGCAGTCAATGGATAACAATTTTACTGCAGGCCAGTGGAGTACAGGCCCCAAACATTAGGCATTCACCGGACAGAAAACATCAAGTGATTATGTGGCTGGAGGTATATTAGACGGTCATTGGATAACAATTTTACTGCAGGTCAGTGGAGTACAGGCCCTAAACATTAGGTATTCACCAGACAGAAAACATCAAGTGATTATGTGGCTGGAGGTATATTAAATGGTCATTGGATAACAATTTTACTGCAGGCCAGTGGAGTACAGGCCCCAAAAATTATGCATTCACCGTACAGAAAAGATCAAGTGATTATGTGGCTGGAGGTATATTAGACGGTCGCTGGATAATAATTTTACTGCAGGCCAGTGGAGTACAGGGCCCAAGCATTAGGCATTCACTGTCCAGAAAAGAACAAGTAATTATGTGGCTGGAGGTACATTAGGTGGTCACTATAAAAATTTTTTACTGTTGCCAGTTAGATTTTATGGCCCACAAATTATGCATTCATCGTACAGAAAAGATCAAGTGATTATGTGGCTGGAGGTATATTAGACGGTCATTGGATAACAATTTTACTGTAGGCCAGCACAAATACATGTCAAATACATATGTTTAACCCCTTAAGGACCCATGACGTACATGTACGTCATTTCTTTCCGGGACTTAAAGACCCGTGACGTACATGTACTTCATGGGGATAGGGCGGGTGCAGGAGCTGCGCCCGCCCGATCTGCAGAAGGGGTCCGGCTATCAGTCACAGGATAGCTGGACCCCTGCTGCATGCACCAGCATTGGTGAAATCACCGATGCTGGCGCATTAACCCTTCATGTGCCGCGGTCAGCGCTGACCGCGGCACATGCAATGACGGTGGAGGGATCGGAGCTGCCATCGGGTCCCCACGCTGCTGTGACGGGGACCAGTTGGCATGGAAAGCAGCGTGATGCCTTCCTTAGGCATCGGGGCTGCCTTCTGCTGGAGAGCCTGTGAGATCCAGCCCCCTGGATCTCACAGGCAGGAAGCTGTATGAGTAATACACACTGTATTACTCATACAGCCAATGCATTCCAATACAGAAGTATTGGAATGCATTGTAAAGGGGATCAGACCCCCAAAAGTTGAAGTCCCAAAGTGGGACAAAAAATAAAGTGAAAAAAAAGTTTAAAAAATAAAGTTTTCCTGCCAAATAAATAAAAGTTGAAAGTAAAAAAAAAAAAACTGAATTTTTTTGTTGTTGTAAAATATAGGTAAAAAAAGAAAAGTAGACATATTAGGTATCACCCTGTCCGTATCGACTGGCTTTATAAACATATCAAATGACCTAACCCCTCAAATGAAGACCGTAAAAAAAGAAAAATTTAAACTGTGCTAAATAAACAATTTTTTTGTCACCTTACATCACTAAAACTACAACACCAAGCGATCAAAAAGGCGTATGCACGCCAAAATAGTACCAATCTAACCGTCACCTCATCCTGCAAAAAATGAGCCCCTACCTAAGACAATAGCCCAAAAAATAAAAAATAACTATGGCTCAGAATATGGAGACACTAAAGCATAGTTTTTTTTCTTTAGTTTAAAAATGCTGTTATTGTGTAAAAGTTAAGTAAATAAAAAAAGTATACATATTAGGTATCGCCGCGTCTTTAAGAACCTGCTCTATAAAAATATCACATGACCTAACCCATCAGGTGAACACCATAAAAAAAAAACTGTGTAAATAAAGCTATTTTTTGTCACCATACATCACAAAAAGTGTAATAGCAAGCGATCAAAAAGTCATTTGCACCCCAAAATAGTGCCAATCAAACTGTCATCTCATCCTGCAAAAATGGTACCCTATCTATAATAGCCCAAAAAAAAAAAATATATGGCTTTCAGACTATGGAGACACTAAAACATGATTTTTTTTTGTTTCAATCATTGTGTAAAACTTACATAAATAAAAAAAAGTATACATATTAGGTATTGCTAGCAGTTCCGACAAGCCAGCGGTCAGCCATTGGGCAAGTGCGTTATCCGGCGTCATTAACTTTTTACGTTCGAACATTTGGGCCATGGAAGCCTGCCTTTTGCCTGATGAACGCGCCAATGGCACGGTGGAAGGTAGAGTGGAGGACAAATGGGAGGAGAAGGAGAAGAGGCAGGACGTGGAGCGCCGGAAATGTGGCTTTGTGTGTTTTGACGGTATTGCTCCCACTGGGTTCGGTGATGGGAGGCCAGGTGCCTTCTTAAGGCGGTTGTCCCTAGTTGAGTGTTGGGCTTTCCACAACTAATGCATTGACAGCACAAGCTACAGATGGCAACACTATTGTCAGCAGCTGACATGTTAAAAAAGCCCACACTGCAGAGCCATGTGCCGGCGTCCTAGTAGTGCCAGATGTCACTGGCTCACTTCAGATACATTTGCCGTCTGCTTTTTGCCTCCTGTGCACTGCAAGTTCTTCCTGCTTCTCCTCTTTCTCCCCCTATCTGCTGCTTTGTATCTCCCTCTGAACTCCCCTCCTCTTCCTCTCTTGTGGGCACCCACGTGACATCCATCGACACATCATCATCGTAACCTTCACCACCACTGACATTAGAGATCTCGGAGTAGGCAGCAACAGTGGGGACCTCCATCCTTGGGCAGATCTGAGTACTGTCTTCAGACCGCTGGGTGGTGCCCGTTGCTACCTCCTCTTCCGGATCCCATGCCAAGATTGGCTGTGCATTGGTAAGGTCTGGGAATGGATGGGAAAATAATTCCTTTGAATCGAGTGGAGGGGCTATGGTGGTGGTAGTGGTGATGATGTCTTTGGGGGTGCACACAGCAGAGAGTTAGGAGGGTGCAGATACAAAGGATGAGGAGGGTGCAGAAGTGGAAGGCTGAGTGAGCCACTCAACCAACTCTTGTGTGTCCTTTGACGTCGTCGCCCGCACCTTCTCCAACTTCCCACTTAGGCTCCGGCCTGGTGCACCTGCCTGACCCCTACTACCCCTGCGGAATGGTCTGCCTCTTCCTCTGCCTGTCATTTTCAAAATGACCCTGTGACAAAGTCTCTATAGAAGAGTAGTTTTTGTGGAAGCAGGTATATTGCAGGCCTCAATCAATTTTTGGTAGAAGCCGGTATATCAATCCCCACTATCATTATTTTGTGGAAACAGGTATATAGAACCCCTTAATGAGTATTTGCTGGAAGCTGGTATATCAAACCCCTTAATCAATATTTGGTGGAAGCTGGTGTATCGCAGGTGTCAATCAATATTCGGTGGAAGCCTGTATATCAATCCCCTTTATCGGTATTTTGTGGAAACAGGTATATAGAACCCCTTAATGAGTATTTGCTGGAATCTGGTATATCAAACCCCTTAATCAATATTTGGTGGAAGCTGGTGTATCGCAGGCCTCAATCAATATTTGATGGAAGCTGGTATATCAATCTCCTCTATCAGTATTTTGTGGAAACAGGTATATAGAACCCCTTAATGAGTAGTGATGAGAGGCAGCTGCAATATTCAAATTTGCAATATTTTGTAGAATATTCGTCGTAGATTCACAAATTCGAGATTTGAAATTATATTCTTGATTGCGAAAATCGGCAATGTATTATTTGTGTAATACGCACAAAATACCGGCGTGGGTTACTTATGCTACATTTTTCAGGCTGGTATAAGTTTCCTGAGACTGGAGAAAATGGTTGGAGCGGCAGAACATTAGAATAGCTTTATATGCAGATAGAGTGCTCCAATTTGCGCTTGCAAATTTTCGACAACTAATGATGCACATATTTTTTCGCAATACGTGCAATTTGTGACATCACAGCACTATGTCATGTACAGTTGCAAGAAAAAGTATGTGAACCCTTTGGAATGATATGAATTTCTGCACAAATTGGTCATAAAATGTGATCTGATCTTCATCTAAGTCACAACAATAGACAGTCTGCTTAAACTAATAACACACAAAGAATTGAATGTTACCATGTTTTTATTGAACACACCATGTAAACATTTACAGTGCAGGTGGAAAAGTATGTGAACCCCTAGACCAATGACATCTCCAAGAGCTAATTGGAGTGAGGTGTCAGCCAACTGGAGACCAATCAATGAGATGAGATTGGAGGTGTTAGTTATAGCTGCCCTGCCCTATAAAACACACACACCAGTTCTGGGTTTGCTTTTCACAAGAAGCATTGCCTGATGTGAATGATGCCTCGCACAAAAGACCTCTCTGAAGACCTACAATTAAGAATTGTTGACTTGCATAAAGATGGAAAGGGTTATAAAAGTATCTCCAAAAGTCTTGCTGTTCATCAGTCCACGGTAAGACAAATGGTCTATAAATGGAGAAAGTTCAGCACTGCTGCTACTCTCCCTAGGAGTGGCCATCCTGTAAAGATGACTGCAAGAGCACAGCGCAGATTGCTCAATGAGGTGAAGAAGAATCCTAGAGTGTCAGCTAAACACTTCTAAAAGTCTCTGGCATATGCTAACATCCCTGTTAGCGAATCTACGATACGTAAAACACTAAACAAGAATGGATTTCATGGGAGGATACCACAGAGGAAGCCACTGCTGTCCAAAAAAACATTGCTGTATGTTTACAGTTTGCACAAGAGCACCTGGATGTTCCACAGCAGTACTGGCAAAATATTCTGTGGACAGATGAAACCAAAGTTGAATTGTTTTTAAGAAACACACAACACTATGTGTGGAGAAAAAGAGGCACAGCACACCAACATCAAAATCTCATCCCAACTGTGAAGTATGGTGGTGGGGGCATCACGGTTTGGGGCTGTTTTGCTATCATCGAAGGAAAAATGAATTCCCAAGTTTATCAAGACATTTTGCAGGAGAACTTAACGCCATCTGTCTACCAGCTGAAGCTCATTAGAAGATGGGTGTTGCAACAGGACAACGACCCAAAGCATAGAAGTAAATTAACAACAGAATGGCTTAAACAGAAGAAAATGTGCCTTTTGTAGTGGCCCAGTCAGAGTCCTGACCTCAACCCGATTGAGATGCTGTGGCATGACCTCAAGAAAGCGATTCACACCAGACTTCCCAAGAATATTGCTGAACTGAAACAGTTCTGTAAAGAGGAATGGTCTAGAATTACTCCTGACCGTTGTGCACATCTGATCTGCAACTACAGGAAACGTTTGGTTGAAGTTATTGCTGCCAAAGGAGGTTCAACCAGTTATTAAATCCAATGGTTCACATACGTTTTCCACCTGCACTGTTTACATGGTGTGTTCAATAAAAACATGGTAACATTTAATTCTTTGTGTGTTATTAGTTTAAGCAGACTGTGATTGTCTATTGTTGTGACTTAGATGAAGATCAGATCACATTTTATGACCAATTTGTGCAGAAATCCATGAAATTCCTAAGGGTTCACATACTTTTTCTTGCAACTGTATGTATGGACAGCAGAACCCATTACACTGCTTAACACCCTGCACTGGAACCTATCAGCTACACTATAGATCAATCTAACCTACACTGACTATCTCCCCCTAACTATCAGTGGAGTCTCTAGCTTTCAAATTGGGGGGGGGGGGGGCACACTGGGGGCTAGGACAAAAGTAGGGGGGAAGCTATAACAATGATACATTTACACAAGTATGCTTAGAAATGCCGTGATACTTTACCCAATACCTAAAACCGCAACAGGGAAGAAAAGTCCTGCTGTCTGTGGTTTTAAAAGCAAAAGCAATCATTCCGATTTCAACATGTCCTACTTGCCTGTGGATGACACTGTTATAGGGAGGGGGATCTGTGGATGACACATACCGTATATAGCATCTTATGCTATATGTGTCATCCACAGATCCACCCCATGACAGTGTCATCCACAGATCCCCCTCCATAACAGTGTCATCCACAGATCCCCCTCCCTATAACAGTGTTATCTACAGATCCCCCTCCCTATAACAGTGTCATGCACAGATCTCCCTCCCCGCCGCTCACAGGAGTGTACATTTGACATTTCTAAACTGTAATCCATATCCTGCGCATGGGCGTAGGAAGCGGGGGGGGGGACGGGGGGGGGGACGGATCCCCCCCAGGAAATAATGCGGGGGGGACAGGTTTGGTTAAATCCCCCCCCAGGCTCCAGCCAGGCCAGCGGCAGTGTCTGTGTGCGGCGGGCCGGCGGCGGCAGGCAGTGTGCGGCGGCGGCGGGGCAGGCACTGAGATGAGCGCTTCCATTGGGGAAGCGAAGCGCTCATCTCCATGGTGATCCGTTTCTGTTTATATCGCTGTCCTCAGGACAGCGATACAAACAGAAGGCTGCGGAGGAGCAGGGCAGGGAGGTGTGTCCCTTTCCTGTTCCTCTGATATACTGCCGGCCTAGTAGTGCCGGTAGCCTATCAGAGGCTGGCGTAGGCGGCGCGATGACATCATCGCGCCGGCCTGAGCCGTACAGAGCTGGAGTCAGGACACAGGCTGGAAGAGGCCGGCATCGCATTGCTCCAAAGAGCCTAGGTAAGTATAAGTGTTCATTATTTTTTTTATTTTTTTTACTATATACAATAATTAGTTGGCACATTAAAGGGGGGCACTGGTATTATACTGGCACATGATTGGGGAATTTGGGGGGGCCCTGGTATTATACTGGGCTGGCACATGATTGGGGAATTTGGGGGGGCTCTGGAATTACTGGCACAGATTGGGGGAGTGTCTGGTATTACTGGTGCCACATGATTGGGGGGTCTGTCTGGTATTACTGCCACATGATTGGGGGGGGTCTGGTATAGTGGCACATGATTGGGGGGGTCTGGTCTGGTATTACAATACTGCCACATGATTGGGTGGGTCTGGTATTACTGGCACATGGGGGGGGTCTGGACCGTCTGGTATTACTGGCACATGATTGATGGGGGGTCTGGTATTATACTGGCACGTGATTGGGGAATTTGGGGGGGTCTGGTATTACTGGCACATGATTGGGGGGGTCTGGTATTATACTGGCACATGATTGGGGAATTTGGGGGGCCCTGGAATTACTGGCACAGATTGGGGGGGTGGGTCTGGTATTACTGGTACATGATGGGGGGGTCTGGACCGTCTGGCATTACTGGCACATGATTGGGGGGGGTCTGGTATTACTGGCACATGATTGGGGGGTCTGGTATTACTGGCACATGATTGGGGGGGTCTGGTATAGTGGCACATGATTGGGGGGTCTGGTCTGGTATTACAATACTGCCACATGATTGGGGGGTCTGGTATTACTGGCACATGGGGGGGGTCTGGACCGTCTGGTATTACTGGCACATGATTGGTGGGGTGTCTGGTATTATACTGGCACGTGATTGGGGAATTTGGGGGGGTCTGGTATTACTGGCACATGATTGGGGGGGTCTGGTATTATACTGGCACATGATTGGGGAATTTGGGGGGGCCCTGGTATCATACTGGGCTGGCACATGATTGGGGAATTTGGGGGGGCCCTGGAATTACTGGCACAGATTGGGGGGGTGGGTCTGGTATTACTGGTACATGATGGGGGGGTCTGGACCATCTGGTATTACTGGCACATGATTGGGGGGGTCTGGTATTACTGGCACATGATTGGGGGGTCTGGTATTACTGGCACATGATTGGGGGGGGTCTGGTATAGTGGCACATGATTGGGGGGTCTGGTCTGGTATTACAATACTGCCACATGATTGGGGGGGTCTGGTATTACTGGCACATGATTGGGGGGGTCTGGTATTACTGGCACATGATTGGGGGGGTCTGTTATTACTGGCACATGATTGGGGGGTCTGTTATTACTGGCACATGATGGGGGGGTCTGTTATTACTGGCACATGATTGGGGGGTCTGGTATTACTGGCACATGATTGGGGGGGTCTGGTATAGTGGCACATGATTGGGGGGTCTGGTCTGGTATTACAATACTGCCACATGATTGGGGGGGGGGGGCTGGTATTACTGGCACATGATTGGGGGGGTCTGGTATTACTGGCACATGATTGGGGGGGTCTGTTATTACTGGCACATGATTGGGGGTCTGTTATTACTGGCACATGATTGGGGGGGTCTGGTATAGTGGCACATGATTGGGGGGTCTGGTCTGGTATTACAATACTGCCACATGATTGGGGGGGTCTGGTATTACTGGCACATGATTGGGGGGGTCTGTTATTACTGGCACATGATTGGGGGGTCTGTTATTACTGTCACATGATGGGGGGGTCTGTTATTACTGGCACATGATTGGGGGGGGGTTCTGTTATTACTGGCTGATGAGAGGCGCCCCGGGGAGGCTGATGAGAGGCACTGGGGGCTGCTATGAGGCATGGGGCTCTTATTTGAGGTCTGATTGGGGGTCATTCATATTGGGGTCTGAGCTGAGGAGTGATCTGAGGTATTATTAACATTGGGGATCTTATTGGGGCTGTTAGCTGAGGTCTGATTAACATTGGGGGTCTGATTGGTGGTCTGACCTGAGGTGTAATGAAAAATATTTTTTTCTTATTGTGCCCACTTCCAGCCCGGAGCCCAGCTGCCCAGAGCACTGATCCGGAGCAGCTTGGAGAAAAAGGCCTCACAGTCTCCCACACTCCTTCTGCCCGGCCAAGCCAGCACCCCTGAGTCTTCAGAACTGTAAGTTTATACCCGGCGAGCAAAAATGCTGTCCCCTCCAGATTTTTGGGTGTTCCTACACCCATGATCCTGCAGTAACTTTAACTTTAAATCAAGATTCAGCGGCCGCTCATCTCTACTAGTACCTTAACCTTACATCACTCAGCTAGCTTCGATAACAGGGCCAGGCTACAGCCTACAGGCACTGCCTGTTAGTTGTTACCGAGAGAGCGCTGATTTTTGCAAGTCAGAGGATAAGGATTACAGTTTAGAAGAAATGTACACTCCTGTGAGCGGTCCAGACCAGTGGCGGATCCAGAGCCTGGTCTCGGGAGAGGCACTTCCAGATTATTTTCTGTCTGCCGCCACAAAACAATGGTGCTTATAGAACAGACTACACAGTGTAGAGGTATACTGTATATTGTGTGGCACAGTGTATGCTATATGTGTATAACAAACTTATTTCACATGAAAACTTATAATTATTTGGCTTGGCCCTTGGGGATCTCAGACACCACTTCAACACTTGGCTGGGGGGCTCGGTGAAGCTGATGTTGTGTTTTATCCTAATGAGAAAGATTTCTTCATAATAAGGATTTGGAGAAGGGGCAGAGGGATAGCAGAGCAAGGAGAGGCTGTTGCTGCTCCTAGGGGGTCATACCATGGGGGAGTAATAAAGCCCAACATAATGCCCCCACAGTAGAAATAATTCTCCTTATAAGGCTACTTTCACACCAGCGTTTCGGTGTCCGCCTGTGAGATCTGTTTCAAGGCTCTCACAAGCGGCCCCAAACGGATCAGTTTAGCCCCAATGCATTCTGAATGGATGCAGATCCGTTCAGAATGAATCAGTTTGGCTCCGTTCCGCCTCCATTCCGCTCTGGAGGCGGACGCCTGGCCGTGCGGAGCCAAACGGATCCATCCTGACTTACAATGTAAGTCAATAGGGACGGATCCGTTTGACATTGACACAATATGGTGCAATTGCAAACGGATCCGTCCCCCATTGACTTTCAATGTAAAGTCAGGACGGATCAGTCTAACTAACAATTAGACTTAGACTTTTTTTTTACATAGAATGCAGACGGATCCGTTCTGAACGGATACCATCGTTTGCATTTATAGGTGCGGATCCGTCTATGCAGATACCAGACGGCACCTAACGCAGGTGTGAAAGTAGCCTAATGTGACAGTGCAAAAAATACCCCCTTGTAATGCCCCCAGTTGAGCTAATGTCCCCATAGTGCCCCCATAATGTGCCAGTATAAAATACCCTCGTTAAGGGTCGCCGAGAAGAATTATGATGTGGGAGATAGAGAGTTGCTGGCCATCAAGTTGGCTTTTGAGGAATGGCGTCACTGGTTGGAGGGGGTGTTTCACCCCGTTACTGTATATACGGATCATAAGAACTTGGCTTACCTGCAATCTGCCAAGCGTCTGAACCCTAGACAGGCCAGATGGTCACTGTTTTTTACCAGGTTAAATTTTGTGGTTACTTTTCGCCCGGGGGTTAAAAACGTCAAGGCAGATGCGTTGTGTCGCAGTTTTCCTGGGGGATGTGATTCAGAGGATCCTGCTCCGATTTTGGCTGATGGGGTGGTGGTCTCCGCTCTGTACCCCGAATTGGAGATGGAGGTGTTGGGAGCCCAGGAGGGGGCTCCTGATTCTTGTCCCCCAGGGAGGTTGTTTGTTCCTGAAGGACTGCGATACAAGGTCTTCAAGGATCATCACGATACTGTCCTTGCTGGACATCCTGGTGGTAAGTCCACCTGTGACCTTGTGTCCCGGAGGTTCTGGTGGCCCGGGTTATGTAAGAGCATTGAGGATTACGTGGCAGCTTGTGAAACCTGTGCACGGTCAAAGGTTGCTCATACTCGACCGGCTGGTTCACTTCTTCCTTTGTCTATTCCGTCTCGTCCTTGGACGCACTTGTCTATGGACTTTATTACGGATCTGCCGAGTTCCTCCGGGAAAACAGTAATTTTGGTGGTAGTTGACCGTTTTAGTAAAATGGCTCACTTTATATCGTTAACTAGTCTGCCTAATGCCAAGACTCTTGCACAGATTTTTGTTGATAATATCGTGAAATTGCATGGTATTCCTTCGGATGTGGTTTCTGATAGGGGCACGCAGTTTGTCTCAAGGTTTTGGAGGGCGTTCTGCTCTCGGCTTGACATTCAACTTTCGTTCTCTTTGGCTTTTCATCCGCAGTCGAATGGACAGACAGAGCGTACTAATCAAAACCTGGAGACCTACTTGAGGTGCTTTGTGGCTGAGAATCAGGAGGACTGGTCCTCATTCTTGTCCCTAGCAGAGTTTGCTTTGAATAACCGTAGGCAGGAGTCCACGGGTAAGTCGCCATTTTTTGGCGCATACGGTTTTCATCCTCAGTTTGGTACCTTTTCTGGGACTAGTTCCTCTGGGATGCCAGAGGAGGAGAGATTTTCTTCTGCCTTGTCTTCTATCTGGCGGAGGATCCAAGTGAATTTGGAGAAGATGGGTGAGAGGTATAAGCGAATGGCTGACAAGAGACGTGTGACTGGTCCGGACCTGTGTGTGGGTGATCTGGTGTGGTTGTCCACAAAAAATATTAAACTAAGAGTGCCATCTTGGAAACTGAGTCCAAGATTTATTGGTCCGTACAAAATATCTGCGCTGATCAATCCAGTAGCGTTTCGGCTGGATCTTCCGCAGACTTGGAGGATCCATGATGTGTTCCACAGGTCTTTATTGAAAAAATATGTGAGACCGGTGGAACCATCACCATTGCCCCCCCCTCCTCCTGTTCTGGTCGATGGAAATTTAGAGTTCGAGATCTCCAGGGTTCTTGACTCTAGAGTTCTTCGGGGTTCCCTTCAGTACCTGGTACACTGGAGGGGATACAGCCCTGAGGAAAGGTTGTGGGTTCCGGCGCTGGATGTCAGTGCCAGCCGACTGGTTAGGGCTTTTCACAGATCCCACCCGGATAAGGTTGGTCCGGGGTGTCCGGAGGTCACCCGTAGAAGGGGGGGGGTACTGTCATGCCCTGCTCAGACTATGTGCGGAGGTCTGCCAGATTGGCAGCACGTGTTTAGTCATTTGTTTTGTTTTGGAGTCGTGCTAGATCCGCCTCCCTTCAGGTGCTCTGGGTGGGGTCGTTGGTTTAAATTACTCGCACTCCCAGTGTGCCGTGCGGGTTATAGATTCAGTCAGGCTGTGGAAGCAAGGAAGGAAGGTGTCTGTTCCTGATCAGATAAGTTTGTTTCTGATTTCTTTGGTTTGCTGTCTAGGCTGTTTGAGTGATGTCTGTCCCCTCCTGGTTCTGGGGGAGCAGGCTGCCCCTTTCCCCCTTTCACCATCTCAGGGATTCTAGGGTATTTTCAGCCCAGGCATGAGGACACATTATTCCCACCTTCAGGGTCTGAATGTGGGCTTAGAAGAATAGGGAGAGCTGTTAGGGATTGGCTAGGAGGTGACCATATCCTCAGCTTCTCGCCTAGAAACTTGTTTGTTTGGTAATATGTGTATCTTATATCCTGTCCGCCGTGACAATGACACTGATACAGCCCACAAATGCAAGTTGGGTTTATCGATTACAAAACCTTAATTAAATTGTGGGCCTGGTGATGAGTTTAAGGTCTTTTAAGCAGCATCGTCAGCAGCAGCATGGTGATAAAAATGAGTGGCAAGGTGACATGGTGTGGAGATGGCAGCATGAGGAGGCCACATAGTGGCACAATGACTGGGTCTGGATAAAAGACTAAGGCCACAGATTGCTTAGAAAGATGCACATGGAAACAATCTGTGGAGCTGTATCACCGTCACATGCAGATTAATGCAGCCATCAAATTCAAGTTGGGTTTGTCGTTTCCACCAGCAGGCCCGCACCTAAAATCTTTTACTGATTCAGCTCACATGCAGGCCCGCGACTTAAATCTTTTACAGGGTCAGCTCACATAGAGGGCCCGCAACTCATGCTGCCTTGCTTTGTAGTAGTAGCTGTAGCCGTTTATCAGGCTCCCTCTCCGAAATCGAACAATGATTCCCCGTTACCGGTGGTCACCATGTTAGGCGCATAAAAGAGCATCGGAAGTTGATAGGGAAGATATCCTAATGGTTTGTGGACATCACGGGGACGTGCAATCAGGCAGAAGTTATCTAGAGTCAACAAAGCGGCAGCAGGGCCTCTCCAGTATAACGTTTCCTCATCCAAAATACCGCAGTGACATTCCCTGTAATTTTTTATTACTCATTCCAATAACAGGGCATCTTAAGAGTCCTGTATTGTTATTTATCGTCACTATCTCCGAGTCGGGAGTGAGTAATTGCCGCGCGCCTGGTGCCTTCCTTCGATTCTTGAACTTTAATAACTTGACCCACCCTCTCCACCCAATCAAATTTAAGCCATTGACCTCCCTTGGATGTGGTATCCCTTTCTCAAGCTCCCTCTCCAGCGTTGAACCCTGATTCCCCGTTACCCATGATCACCATGGTAGGCGCATAAAAGAACATCGAAAGTTGATAGGGAAGATATACAAATGGATCGTGGACATCACAGGGACGTGCGATCAGGCAGAAGTTATCTAGAGTCAACAAAGCGGCAACAGGGCCTCTCCAGTATAACGTTTCCTCATCCAAAATACAGCAGTGATATTCCCTGTAATTTTTTATTACTCATTCCAATAACAGGGAATCTTAAGAGTCCTGTATTGTTATTTATCGTCACTACCTCCCCGAGTCGGGAGTGAGTAATTGCCGCGCGCCTGCTGCCTTCCTTCGATTCTTGAACTTTAATAACTTGACCCACCCTCTCCACCCAATCAAATTTAAGCCATTGACCTCCCTTGGATGTGGTATCCCTTTCTCAAGCTCCCTCTCCGGCGTTGAACCCTGATTCCCCATTGCACGTGAAAACCATGGTAGGCGCAGAAAAGAACATCGAAAGTTGATAGGGCAAACATCCAAATGGATCGTCGCTGTGACGGGGACGTGCAATCGCCCAGAGGTTATCTAGAGTCACCAATGGTCAGATCAGCAAGCAGGCCCTTGCTTGAAAGGTTTTGAGGGTCACCAGCAGGCCACAGCAAATTAAAGGAAATATACTCCAGCACGGTTCCAATGTGTTTGTAGTTGCACTTTATTTTTCAATTCCCCAAACAGCAGTAGCAAGTGGAAAATGCAAATGTGATCGCACACTACATCCAGTACTCTGCTCTCCATGCTGGATGAGACATTGGTTTATATTTTGGCCAAAGCATAGTAAGCCACTCACCGCGTCAAGGCTGTCTCATGAGTGGTCCCTAACTCTTGTTCCTACCTGTTCATGGGCCATGACAGCCACATAAAATCCAGGGAATGCAGGTCAGCATGCAAGCCAAGTACACTTTGCTTGTAACCCCGTCCGGTGCCATTACAGCTTTCATCGGATCCAGGGATGCAAGTACCAACATGCATGCTGAACCCACCATATACTTCTCCTGGAGCCAGATGGCTAATGGTAGGTTCTATACAAGCAGACTCAGTTTTATACTGACTTTAAAACCAGCCTCAAGGACAGATTAACTGGTCAGGTGTGCAATGACTCCAAGGAGATCGCCACGCCTCCAATATATACTACAAAGAAAAAAATAAGGGGTTGGGTCAGCACAACCTGCCTGTAGGTGCAGATCACTATGGCGAAATACATATACAAACGGAAAATGCAAATGTGATCGCACACTACATCCAGCACTCTGCTCTCCATGCTGGATGAGACATTGGTTTATATTTTGGCCAAAGCATAGTAAGCCACTCACCGCGTCAAGGCTGTCTCGTCTCATGAGTGGTCCCTAACTCTTGTTCCTACCTGTTCATGGGCCATGACAGTCACATAAAATCCAGGGAATGCAGGTCAGCATGCAAGCCAAGTACACTTTGCTTGTAACCCCGTCCGGTGCCATTACAGCTTTCATCGGATCCAGGGATGCAAGTACCAACATGCATGCTGAACCCACCATATACTTCTCCTGGAGCCAGATGGCTAATGGTAGGTTCTATACAAGCAGACTCAGTTTTATACTGACTTTAAAACCAGCCTCAAGGACAGATTAACTGGTCAGGTGTGCAATGACTCCAAGGAGATCGCCACGCCTCCAATATATACTACAAAGAAAAAAATAAGGGGTTGGGTCAACACAACCTGCCTGTAGGTGCAGATCACTATGGCGAAATACATATACAAACGGAAAATGCAAATGTGATCGCACACTACATCCAGCACTCTGCCCTCCATGCTGGATGAGACATTGGTTTATATTTTGGCCAAAGCATAGTAAGCCACTCACCGCGTCAAGGCTGTCTCATGAGTGGTCCCTAACTCTTGTTCCTACCTGTTCATGGGCCATGACAGCCACATAAAATCCAGGGAATGCAGGTCAGCATGCAAGCCAAGTACACTTTGCTTGTAACCCCGTCCGGTGCCATTACAGCTTTCATCGGATCCAGGGATGCAAGTACCAACATGCATGCTGAACCCACCATATACTTCTCCTGGAGCCAGATGGCTAATGGTAGGTTCTATACAAGCAGACTCAGTTTTATACTGACTTTAAAACCAGCCTCAAGGACAGATTAACTGGTCAGGTGTGCAATGACTCCAAGGAGATCGCCACGCCTCCAATATATACTCCAAAGAAAAATATAAGGGGTTGGGTCAGCACAACCTGCCTGTAGGTGCAGATCACTATGGCGAAATACATATACAAACGGAAAATGCAAATGTGATCGCACACTACATCCAGCACTCTGCTCTCCATGCTGGATGAGACATTGGTTTATATTTTGGCCAAAGCATAGTAAGCCACTCACCGCGTCAAGGCTGTCTCATGAGTGGTCCCTAACTCTTGTTCCTACCTGTTCATGGGCCATGACAGCCACATAAAATCCAGGGAATGCAGGTCAGCATGCAAGCCAAGTACACTTTGCTTGTAACCCCGTCCGGTGCCATTACAGCTTTCATCGGATCCAGGGATGCAAGTACCAACATGCATGCTGAACCCACCATATACTTCTCCTGGAGCTAGATGGCTAATGGTAGGTTCTATACAAGCAGACTCAGTTTTATACTGACTTTAAAACCAGCCTCAAGGACAGATTAACTGGTCAGGTGTGCAATGACTCCAAGGAGATCGCCACGCCTCCAATATATACTACAAAGAAAAAAATAAGGGGTTGGGTCAGCACAACCTGCCTGTAGGTGCAGATCACTATGGCGAAATACATATACAAACGGAAAATGCAAATGTGATCGCACACTACATCCAGCACTCTGCCCTCCATGCTGGATGAGACATTGGTTTATATTTTGGCCAAAGCATAGTAAGCCACTCACCGCGTCAAGGCTGTCTCATGAGTGGTCCCTAACTCTTGTTCCTACCTGTTCATGGGCCATGACAGCCACATAAAATCCAGGGAATGCAGGTCAGCATGCAAGCCAAGTACACTTTGCTTGTAACCCCGTCCGGTGCCATTACAGCTTTCATCGGATCCAGGGATGCAAGTACCAACATGCATGCTGAACCCACCATATACTTCTCCTGGAGCCAGATGGCTAATGGTAGGTTCTATACAAGCAGACTCAGTTTTATACTGACTTTAAAACCAGCCTCAAGGACAGATTAACTGGTCAGGTGTGCAATGACTCCAAGGAGATCGCCACGCCTCCAATATATACTACAAAGAAAAAAATAAGGGGTTGGGTCAGCACAACCTGCCTGTAGGTGCAGATCACTATGGCGAAATACATATACAAACGGAAAATGCAAATGTGATCGCACACTACATCCAGCACTCTGCTCTCCATGCTGGATGAGACATTGGTTTATATTTTGGCCAAAGCATAGTAAGCCACTCACCGCGTCAAGGCTGTCTCGTCTCATGAGTGGTCCCTAACTCTTGTTCCTACCTGTTCATGGGCCATGACAGCCACATAAAATCCAGGGAATGCAGGTCAGCATGCAAGCCAAGTACACTTTGCTTGTAACCCCGTCCGGTGCCATTACAGCTTTCATCGGATCCAGGGATGCAAGTACCAACATGCATGCTGAACCCACCATATACTTCTCCTGGAGCCAGATGGCTAATGGTAGGTTCTATACAAGCAGACTCAGTTTTATACTGACTTTAAAACCAGCCTCAAGAACAGATTAACTGGTCAGGTGTGCAATGACTCCAAGGAGATCGCCACGCCTCCAATATATACTACAAAGAAAAAAATAAGGGGTTGGGTCAGCACAACCTGCCTGTAGGTGCAGATCACTATGGCGAAATACATATACAAACGGAAAATGCAAATGTGATCGCACACTACATCCAGCACTCTGCTCTCCATGCTGGATGAGACATTGGTTTATATTTTGGCCAAAGCATAGTAAGCCACTCACCGCGTCAAGGCTGTCTCATGAGTGGTCCCTAACTCTTGTTCCTACCTGTTCATGGGCCATGACAGCCACATAAAATCCAGGGAATGCAGGTCAGCATGCAAGCCAAGTACACTTTGCTTGTAATCCCGTCCGGTGCCATTACAGCTTTCATCGGATCCAGGGATGCAAGTACCAACATGCATGCTGAACCCACCATATACTTCTCCTGGAGCCAGATGGCTAATGGTAGGTTCTATACAAGCAGACTCAGTTTTATACTGACTTTAAAACCAGCCTCAAGGACAGATTAACTGGTCAGGTGTGCAATGACTCCAAGGAGATCGCCACGCCTCCAATATATACTACAAAGAAAAAAATAAGGGGTTGGGTCAGCACAACCTGCCTGTAGGTGCAGATCACTATGGCGAAATACATATACAAACGGAAAATGCAAATGTGATCGCACACTACATCCAGCACTCTGCCCTCCATGCTGGATGAGACATTGGTTTATATTTTGGCCAAAGCATAGTAAGCCACTCACCGCGTCAAGGCTGTCTCATGAGTGGTCCCTAACTCTTGTTCCTACCTGTTCATGGGCCATGACAGCCACATAAAATCCAGGGAATGCAGGTCAGCATGCAAGCCAAGTACACTTTGCTTGTAACCCCGTCCGGTGCCATTACAGCTTTCATCGGATCCAGGGATGCAAGTACCAACATGCATGCTGAACCCACCATATACTTCTCCTGGAGCCAGATGGCTAATGGTAGGTTCTATACAAGCAGACTCAGTTTTATACTGACTTTAAAACCAGCCTCAAGGACAGATTAACTGGTCAGGTGTGCAATGACTCCAAGGAGATCGCCACGCCTCCAATATATACTACAAAGAAAAAAATAAGGGGTTGGGTCAGCACAACCTGCCTGTAGGTGCAGATCACTATGGCGAAATACATATACAAACGGAAAATGCAAATGTGATCGCACACTACATCCAGCACTCTGCTCTCCATGCTGGATGAGACATTGGTTTATATTTTGGCCAAAGCATAGTAAGCCACTCACCGCGTCAAGGCTGTCTCGTCTCATGAGTGGTCCCTAACTCTTGTTCCTACCTGTTCATGGGCCATGACAGCCACATAAAATCCAGGGAATGCAGGTCAGCATGCAAGCCAAGTACACTTTGCTTGTAACCCCGTCCGGTGCCATTACAGCTTTCATCGGATCCAGGGATGCAAGTACCAACATGCATGCTGAACCCACCATATACTTCTCCTGGAGCCAGATGGCTAATGGTAGGTTCTATACAAGCAGACTCAGTTTTATACTGACTTTAAAACCAGCCTCAAGGACAGATTAACTGGTCAGGTGTGCAATGACTCCAAGGAGATCGCCACGCCTCCAATATATACTACAAAGAAAAAAATAAGGGGTTGGGTCAGCACAACCTGCCTGTAGGTGCAGATCACTATGGCGAAATACATATACAAACGGAAAATGCAAATGTGATCGCACACTACATCCAGCACTCTGCTCTCCATGCTGGATGAGACATTGGTTTATATTTTGGCCAAAGCATAGTAAGCCACTCACCGCGTCAAGGCTGTCTCATGAGTGGTCCCTAACTCTTGTTCCTACCTGTTCATGGGCCATGACAGCCACATAAAATCCAGGGAATGCAGGTCAGCATGCAAGCCAAGTACACTTTGCTTGTAACCCCGTCCGGTGCCATTACAGCTTTCATCGGATCCAGGGATGCAAGTACCAACATGCATGCTGAACCCACCATATACTTCTCCTGGAGCCAGATGGCTAATGGTAGGTTCTATACAAGCAGACTCAGTTTTATACTGACTTTAAAACCAGCCTCAAGGACAGATTAACTGGTCAGGTGTGCAATGACTCCAAGGAGATCGCCACGCCTCCAATATATACTACAAAGAAAAAAATAAGGGGTTGGGTCAGCACAACCTGCCTGTAGGTGCAGATCACTATGGCGAAATACATATACAAACGGAAAATGCAAATGTGATCGCACACTACATCCAGCACTCTGCTCTCCATGCTGGATGAGACATTGGTTTATATTTTGGCCAAAGCATAGTAAGCCACTCACCGCGTCAAGGCTGTCTCATGAGTGGTCCCTAACTCTTGTTCCTACCTGTTCATGGGCCATGACAGCCACATAAAATCCAGGGAATGCAGGTCAGCATGCAAGCCAAGTACACTTTGCTTGTAACCCCGTCCGGTGCCATTACAGCTTTCATCGGATCCAGGGATGCAAGTACCAACATGCATGCTGAACCCACCATATACTTCTCCTGGAGCCAGATGGCTAATGGTAGGTTCTATACAAGCAGACTCAGTTTTATACTGACTTTTAAACCAGCCTCAAGGACAGATTAACTGGTCAGGTGTGCAATGACTCCAAGGAGATCGCCACGCCTCCAATATATACTACAAAGAAAAAAATAAGGGGTTGGGTCAGCACAACCTGCCTGTAGGTGCAGATCACTATGGCGAAATACATATACAAACGGAAAATGCAAATGTGATCGCACACTACATCCAGCACTCTGCCCTCCATGCTGGATGAGACATTGGTTTATATTTTGGCCAAAGCATAGTAAGCCACTCACCGCGTCAAGGTTGTCTCATGAGTGGCTTACTATGCTTTGGCCAAAATATAAACCAATGTCTCATCCAGCATGGAGAGCAGAGTGCTGGATGTAGTGTGCGATCACATTTGCATTTTCCGTTTGTATATGTATTTCGCCATAGTGATCTGCACCTACAGGCAGGTTGTGCTGACCCAACCCCTTATTTTTTTCTTTGTAGTATATATTGGAGGCGTGGCGATCTCCTTGGAGTCATTGCACACCTGACCAGTTAATCTGTCCTTGAGGCTGGTTTTAAAGTCAGTATAAAACTGAGTCTGCTTGTATAGAACCTACCATTAGCCATCTGGCTCCAGGAGAAGTATATGGTGGGTTCAGCATGCATGTTGGTACTTGCATCCCTGGATCCGATGAAAGCTGTAATGGCACCGGACGGGGTTACAAGCAAAGTGTACTTGGCTTGCATGCTGACCTGCATTCCCTGGATTTTATGTGGCTGTCATGGCCCATGAACAGGTAGGAACAAGAGTTAGGGACCACTCATGAGACAGCCTTGACGCGGTGAGTGGCTTACTATGCTTTGGCCAAAATATAAACCAATGTCTCATCCAGCATGGAGAGCAGAGTGCTGGATGTAGTGTGCGATCACATTTGCATTTTCCGTTTGTATATGTATTTCGCCATAGTGATCTGCACCTACAGGCAGGTTGTGCTGACCCAACCCCTTATTTTTTTCTTAGCAGTAGCAAGTGCAGACAAAAAACTCCACTTTCACCACAACAGTGATGCTTTTCGAACAGTCGTTCTTTTTTCAAAACTAAAGTGCAGTCTGAACACATACTTTAAAAAGGAGGGAAGTGAGAGATGAAGGAATTGAAACCTCCCCCTCTCTCCCCTCTACTAGGCATGTTGGTTAATTAGCTTTACTCTGCACAGACTGCACTAAATCATCATTAACCCATGTGTTGCTGAATCACAAAAATAAATGTATAACTTTTAAAAACAGCAATTGTGATGGTTGTTCACACTGTGCATAAACCTGTCAATTAGATACATGTTATCTTAAGTTCCATCCTTTTAGTTGTTGCTATTACTGACAAGATATATCACTTATCAGATATGTATAAAAAAATGCACAGTGTGAACACCAACTTAAACTACCATTGTAATATTTACTGCAAATAAACAATTTGTGATTATACATTGCAAAAATGAGTAAAATCAAAGACAATGGTTATATGTTGGGTAAAGAGCGGTTGACTCAGTAAAAATACATAAGCTCCCTTTTAATCCTTTAGGGAAACTAGTTTTTAAACAGAATATCCAGAAAGCCTCCCCTAAAAAAATTTTTTTTTTCAGGTTTTTTACCTCTTAGTGGTAGAGTAACCTATTTCTATTGCAAATGTTCTGAAATATTTCAAGCTGCGGTTATGTGTTGTAATAAAATGCCTTGCAGCTTTTGAAATACCTGTACTAGAGGAACTATTAACGTAGTTGATGTGTTCTAATATCTAAGTTTTAAAGCGGCGTGACGTGCTGCCAATATACATTAAATTGCACTCCATACACACTATGGTATAAACTACTCCTTAAGAGTTGCAATTAATGTAATTCTTGATATTATACACATTTTTCCGTTCCGAATCCTGAAAACTTTTTGTAGGAATTACATAATTACAGGTTTTACAACTCTGGCTTCCACATCTGTAAAACCCTTGGTACCGTATGTCAGCCATGTTTTAGGGGGACTTTTGGGTGCCGCAGAGAACATTGATGGTGAGAGTATATTGTCTAAAGTTTGTGCTTTTCTAGGGACTATATTACATCCATTTTTTTGTATGCTGCGAACGGCGGGGTCTTCGTACCATATTGAAAGGCATTCCAGTATTGTATTTTTAATTTTTTTGAATTGACGACTATATGTTAATACTAGAACTGGTTTGTTTTCTTTATGTGCGTATCTTTTTGAATTATTGTGATTATTTTTATTAGGATTGTTTTTAATTAGAAGATTCTTCCTATCCTTATTTTTAGCAATTTTAGCCGCATGTTCTAACATCCATTCCGGGTACCCTCTTTTCCGCAATGTCGTCATAATAATCATGCTCTCCTCTACAAATGCCTGGTATGAACTACAATTGCGTCGAACCCTTATTAGTTCGCCTACCGGTATTCCTTTAATAGTATGCACTATGTGTCTCTTAATATGGTATTCCCCGTAACTTATTTTCTATAAGTTTGAGTTTGTATGATTTCCTGCACTTCTCCAGTTAATTTTAGATCCCAAAAACTAATTGTAACAGGATCATAATTATAAGTGAATCTCAAATTGTATGAGTTGTCATTTAAATAGTGTATGAAGTCCAGTATGGCAGGTACACCCCCTCCCATATCATCAGCAGGTCATCTATGTACCTGCCATACCAGACTATCGCATCCCTATATGGATTGGCATCAGAGTATATATATATATTTCTCCTCCCAATAGGACATCACTAAATTTGCTAGTGATGGGGAGCATTTTGCCCCAATTGAAACTCCTTTTTTCTGCAAATAGAAGAGACCATTGAAGGAGAAATAATTATGAGTAAGCAAGTATTCTGTTGTTTCTGTTATATAACCTATGAATTCTTCCGAATATCTGCTGTACTTATACAGATGATACACTAATGCCAGCATTGCTATTCTGTGTGGTATCGAGGGATATAAAGCTGTGACATCACATGTCAACCATACATAGTTACTATACCATTTTTTATTGAAAAAACTTTTCAAAACATCAGGCGTGTCACGAATGTACCCTGGGATCCTTTTCACAAGGGGCTGCAAAATTGTATCCAGCCATTCCCCCAATACTTCATTGAGCGACCCTATCCCTGATATTATAGATCGGGTGGGGGGGGGGGGGGGTTGGTGCCTTTATGCACCTTAGACAGTGCATGAATGATCGGAGTTACTGGTGATTCTATATCCAAAAACTCTGTCTCTGTGTGAATATTCCCCTATTTGCACCTTTGGCTACCAGGTCATTGTAAATCTTTCGAAACCTGATTAGGGGATCACCACTACGTTTTTCATATGCAGTTTTATCACCCAGCAGCTCTATCATCTGTTGTTAATAATCTGATTTATTCATCACTACCACACTCCCCCCCCCCCCCCCCCCCTTATCCGCCATCTTAATTATTATATCCCTCATATTGGTTAATTCCGTAATTCCGATAAGGCCGCTCTTTGTTTGAAACTCAAATTGTGTTCTTTTTTTATCACAGTGGAGTCGCGCATCATGCAAGGAGGTTAATTCTCTTTCCAATAACTCTTGAAAAACCTCCATGCCTGGAGTGCGCGACTCCAGTGGATAAAACTTGGGGTTGGCAATTCTAAAATCTCCACCTGTCATTTCAGTGCGAGAAGCCAGGTTTTCAGATTGGAGATCATTCAGACATAGCAGTGCTATTTGTTCTTTGAAACTGAGCATTGGTGGCCAGTGCGGAACCAACCTTCCTCCCTCCCCAGTATTAAAAGCATTGGTGCCCAGTGTGCCCCCCCTCCCTCCCCAGTATTAAAAGCATTGGTGGCCAGTGCGGCCCCCCCTCCCTCCCTCCCAAGTATTAAAAGCATTGGTGGCAGTGGGCACAGGCTAACAACCCCCTTCCCCCCCATCATTGGTGGCAGCGGAGCGGCATTTCCGATCGGAGTCCCAGTTTAATCGCTGGGGCTCCGATCAGTTACCATGGCAGCCAGGACGCTACTGCAGTCCTGGCTGCCATGGTTACTTAGCGCATGTAAGTATAAGCTAAGTAACCATGGCAGCCAGGACTGCAGTAGCGTCCTGGATGCCATGGTAACTGATCAGAGCCCCAGCGATTAAACTGGGACTCCGATCGGAAATGCCGCTCCGCTGCCACCAATGATGGGGGGGGGGTTGTTAGCCTGTGGCCACTGCCACCAATGCTTTTAATACTGGGGAGGGAGGGAGGGGGGGCCGCACTGGCCACCAATGCTTTTAATACTGGGGAGGGAGGGAGAAAGGGAGGGGGGGCCGCACTGACCACCAATGAATTTAATACTGGGTAGGGGGGGCGCACTGGCCACCAATGATTTTAATACTGGGGAGGGAGGGAGGAGGGGGGCCGCAATGGCCACCAATGCTTTTAATACTGGGGAGGGAGGGAGGGGAGGGCCGCACTGGCCACCAATGCTTTTAATACTGGGGAGGGAGGGAGGGGGGTGCCGCACTGGCCACCAATGCTTTTAATACTGGGGAGGGAGGGGCCGCACTGGCAACCAATGCTTTTAATACCGGGGAGGGAGGGAGGGGGGTGCCGCACTGGCCACCAATGCTTTTAATACTGGGGAGGGAGGGGGGCCGCACTGGCCACTAATGCTTTTAATACTGGGGAGGGAGGGGCCGCACTGGCCACCAATGCTTTTAAATACTGGGGAGGGGGGGCCGCACTGGCCACCAATGCTTTTAATACTGGGGAAGGGAGGGGGGACCGCACTGGCCACCAATGCTTTTAATACTGGAGAGGGAGGGAGGGGGGGCGCACTGGCCACCAATGCTTTTAATACTGGGGAGGGGGGGCCGCACTGGCCACCAATGCTTTTAATACTAGGGAGGGAGGGGGGCCGCACTGGCCACCAATGCTTTTAATACTGGGGAGGGAGGGAGGGAGGGGGGAGGCGCACTGGCCACCACTGCTTTTAATACTGGGGAGGGAGGGGGGCCGAACTGGCCACCAATGCATTTAATACTGGGGAGGGAGGGGGGGCTGAACTGGCCACCAATGCTTTTAATACTAGGGAGGGAGGGAGGGGGGGCCGCACTGGCCACCAATGCTTTTAATACTGGGGAGGGAGGGGGGGCCGCACTGGCCACCAATGCTTTTAATACTGGGGAGGGAGGGAGGGGGGGCCACACTGGCCACCAATGCTTTTAATACTGGGGAGGGAGGGAGGGAGGGAGGGGGGCCGCACTGGCCACCAATGCTTTTAATACTGGGGAGGGAGGGGGGTGCCGCACTGGCCACCGATGCTTTTAATACTGGGGAGAGAGGGGGGTCTGGCCCCTGCTGCCTGGCAGCACCCGATTAGGTACGGCACCTGAGGGGTTAATTGTGCGGATCACAGCCCCCTGTAAGAGATTGGGTGCTGTCAGGCAGCAGGGGGCAGTTATGTACACAGTTCTTAGTATATTCTAACTTGAAGTGTCCCCATCACTATGTCCCCATCACTATGGATGTCGGATCTGACTTTTCACGATCTAACTCAAATCCGATGGTATATTCTAACATAGAAGCGTTCCCATGGTGATGGGGATGCTTCAAGTTAAAATATATCATCGGATTGGAGAAAACTCCGATCCGATGGTATATTAATAGGGACTCCTGACTTTACATTGAAAGTCAATGGGGGACGGATCCGTTTACAATTGCACCAATATTGTGTCAATGTAAACGGATCTGTCCCCATTGACTTACATTGTAAGTCAGGACAGATCCATTCGGCTCCGCACTGCCAGGCAGACACCAAAACGCTGCAAGCAGCGTTTTGGTGTCCGCCTCCAGAGCGGAATGGAGGCAGAACGGAGCCAAACTGATGCATTCTGAATGGATCCGCATCCATTCAGAATGCATTGGGCTAAACTGGAGCCTTGAAACGGATCTCACAGGCGGACCCTGAAACGCCAGTGTGAAAGTAGCCTTAGTGAAGTGTGCATGCGCAGCGCACAAACCAATCAGCACACACTCCACACACACACAGCAGGGACCGCCCAAACACGGTGCATCACATGCAGCCCGGGCAGCCCACAGCAGCGCGGCCGTCCAATCAAAGTCGCCGCCCGGACCGCCCACAATTGCGCCAGCCAATAAACACATGGCGCACCACATGCTGTACGGACAGCCCACAGCATGGAGCCGTCCAATCACACCATCCCCACAACTGCGCCGCTGGCCAATAACCGCCTCTTATGGTGTGTGGTGTCAGTTGGAGCAGAGTGCATAAGAAGCAGAGTGCATAAGAAGCGCCGCCATCACATGCACAGTGACAGAAATTGCTCTCAGATACACACTGCAGCTGCTGCCAGCAGTGTTAGCCAGCACCACCAATCAGTGCCAGCAATAATTGCCAGCCATCAATCATTGCCACCAGTGACAGTAACAGCAGTCAGTGCCAGCCCTATCAGCCACCAGTCACAGTGCCAGTGCTCTCAGCACCACCAGTCAGTGACAGCTGTATCAGTCACCAGTCACAGTGCAAGGGGTCTCAGCACTATCAGTCAGTGGCAGTCATATCAGCCACCAGTCACAGTGCCTGCAGTCTCAGCCAAAAGTCAGTGCCAGGGACGCATATTACAGCTACATATAAGTCAGTATTACAGTAAGAGAAAATATTATAAAATTATAAAAGTACAAGCCTATATTACTTGGACTTTTTACTAACAACATGCCACCCAAAAAAAAGGACACATCAAGTAGGACAAAAGACACAGACAATGAAACCCTACATAACCAAATTCTCCTGGAGAAACAGTCAAGTCAGCAAGTAAAAATCAAAAAAAGAAAGGCTGAAAAACAAAGAAAAAAAAGGAGCAAATAGATCAATTCAAGAAATACAATGTGGTTAAATTATCTTACTATTTAATATAGACTGTTTCTACTAATGTTTATACACTACTGTTCTAGCGCCCGTTATTATAACGGGCTTAATGTCTAATTTGTATATAAGACCCCTGCTTCAATCAGTTTTTTTGGGGAGCAATTGGTAAATCACACCAGTAGAAATTATTTCTTACAATAGTATTTTTCACTCTGTGTAGATGCGGTAATGCAGCAAAACCGCAGACAAATGCTGCACTACCTAAATGCACTATATAGAATGTATATTATTGGTATATAACACCCCTGCTTCAATCAGTTTTTTTGGGTGGCAACTGGTAAATCACATTTGTCCCACTGTGTTGTTTTTTTTAGGGAAATTGGTATATCACACCAGTAGAAATTATTTGTTCCAATAGCGTTTGTCACAATTTATCTATATTGGCACTGTGATCACCTTTTATATATTCTTTTAGGTTTTTTAGGATTTTATATTTAGATTATATACATTTTCTTTCTCTATAATCTTTTTTGAGCACGTTGGCACTTTTGGAGGCTCTCTGCCACACATTTGCCACATCTTTTGGATTAACCCTCAACGGGTTGTTTGACACTTTCACTGGTATATATACTTATGGATTGAACCTATTTTTCACATATATCGACTATTTGCCCTCAATTATTTGGATACCAGTGCCGCTATATAAATATATGAGACACTTGAACACAATGCTACCATACTATTAACGCACGTTACCTATCTCATGAGATATTGGACTATTTCAAGCCTGAGACTACATATACTACATAAATCGATATCAACTTCTTCAGATCATTGAACTACGTCTGGATTTTGGATCCCATAATTTTAAGCTTGCGCCCCAGACAGCCGCCCTACATTGGATGCCTGTAGATTACTATTGAGCGGTTGCTGATCTATATATCTTTTAAACAAGATTTTACTTCTTATTTTTTATAACTGCATATTATTTATAACTTTTTGTAGCATTGTATTGCTTTTTAGGAAGTATTGGTCCGGACATTTTTGATATCTTTGACATTTTTTGACGTTTTTAATATTGCAACATATTCTATTTGTGCTGACATTGAGATATATATATATATATATATATATATATATACATTTTTATATGTAGCACAACGATGGAAATTGCACTGATCTAATAAATTAATATAGTAACATACTTACATCGAGTCCACGTGAGTTCACTTATAAGAGTGCCCATCCATCTCCTTTCTGTACTATTTGATTTTGATGAATAGAGTGCATCATCTGTTTGGAGCACCTTGCCATCTTCTAACTGGAGAGAGAGCCGTCCTAGACAACCTATTAGATACACTTTTGCTTAAACTCCGAGTTTATATTTGGAATCAGCGTGCTCATTTTAGTATAAATCACATGTTTTTCTCTCAGTAGCAAAATCATTGTTATAATAGAGAGGGGGCCATAATAATAATAGAGAGGGGTAATAATAATAAAGAGGTTCTATTATAATAATACAGAGGGGGTAATAATAATAACAATACGGGGGGGGGGGGGCAATAAAAACAATTGTTATAATAATACAGAGGGGGTAATAATAATAATAATGATACAGAAGGTCTATTATAATAACAAAGAGGGCACCATTATAATACAGAGCAGGGCCTCTGTATTATTATTATTATTATTATTATTATTATTATTAATAATAATAATAATACAGAGGCCCCCCTCTGTATGATTATTATATAGGTGCCCGCTGTGTTATTATAATAGACCCTCTGTGTTGTTATTATTATTATTATTATTACCCCCTCTGTATTATTATAATAGAACTTCTGTATTATTTATTATTATTATTATTATTATTATTATTATTATTAATAGAGAGGGGTAGTAATAATAATAATAATAATAATACTACAGAGGGGGCCATTATAATAATAATAATACAGAGGGACCATTATAATAATAAAGAGGGGACCATTATAATTATAATAATACATCAGGACTATCTGTATGGCACTAGCACAGTATTAGGTATAGCAGCAGGATGACAGTGTTGAGGCACCAGGAGGAGAATGACAATAGTAAAGTGGGGAGCCTAAAAAATAATTCTGTGAAACTCTGGACAGATGAGATGTGGCTGAAAGAAAGTATTATGGCAGTCTTATTTCCGAATGAAGACGTTGAGGAAAGAGTCTACATCACAGGATATGTCACTGGATGTAAGAGGTATATGGTGCTGTATTCTACTGTATATATCATAGCAATGTATGTAATGTCCATCCACATATCTGTTTACGGTAGGGTTTGGGGGGATGGATATAGAATCTGGCCCACACTGTTGCAGCCTGGCCCCAGACTTCAGGTCACACTGTGGGTGTTCTGAATTCTGGGGCCTCACACCCATCTACTACATTATCTATACTCAGAGACTTATCACTGAGTTATCTGTGGTGTTACGTAGAACTGCTGGTGACATCTACTGTATTATTTGTATCAACTAGAGGTCCCGCCCATTTTTTTTTTTACTTGGCTTGTCCTGGCTACCCATGCTACACCACTGCCTCTGATATCACATAATAAGTCTGGACATGCTGGGAGTTGTACTCCTCTCCTCTTATACCTTCTCCTTGTAATGTTCTACTTTAGCAATCTCTTACAACTTCCTTTTGTTACAACTTCCTGTCTCTCATAGACTTGCATTGGAAATTCGATGATAACTAATGGGACTGACAAAGCAGTTTTTTTTTTTACAAAACAAGTCTTCAGAAATAATAACATAGCTAAACCAGACATCTAAAAGGTCACTGTGTTTGGTTTTGGTGGTAACAAAGTCTGGCCTTTTCCCTCTAAAACATATTTCTTTAAGTCTAATGGTAGATGTGGAAAATTACCATCTTCTCATTATTACTATTACTTTTGTATTACTAGAAAGTCCAAAAAGTCTCTCAGTATTCATTAATAGTGTTGAGTGAATTGAAATAAAACAAATTAACTTCAACCAGAATTTCATCACAAATCTGAATTTCCTCACGCTTCATGTTAACGAATCAGATTTTTCCTAAAATGGTGGCTACACATGTTAAAAAGTGAAAGTAAGAAGTTGGGAATGCGATATGACCCACAGCCTTATAAAAGCTTCATCCCAAGCTGTCATCTCCATTTTACTGTGAACTGAGCTAGGGACAATGTTTTAGCAAGCTTTTAATTGTAGAATATTGGATATTCACAGTTCAGGGACAGTGCAAGGACAGTGTAGGGAGATCGTAAGGAGAATTTTTTGACACTGTAGGGAGAACATAGAGAGACTGCAGGGACAGTGCAGGCTCAGTGTAATCGACTTGTCCATCTTGTTCACCTGCTGTGCCATTTATACTTAATCTGTTCCGTTATACATAGACTTAACGTGCATCAGACTTAGTCTGAACAGATGGTCTAATATAAAGGCATGTTTACCTACTTCAAATACTGCACCATTAATAATTTCTCTGTTCTGTTATACATAGACTTACTGTGCATCAGACTCATTGTCAACAGGCAGTCTGATATATAGCTACATTTTTCTAGTTCACCTGCTGTGCCATTCATACTTAATCTGTTCTTTTTTTTACATAGACTTACTGTGCATTAGACTCCATGTCAACAGACGGTCTGATATATAGGTGCATCTATCTAGGTCACCTACTGCGCCATTCGTAATGAATCTGTTCTGTTATACATAGACTTACTGTGCATCAGACTCCATGTCAACAGGCGGTCTGATATATAAGCGCATTTATCTAGTTCACCTGCTGCGCCATTCATACTTAGTTACATAGTTACAATACTGATTCAGTTACTGTGCAATATGGCCAACAAACAGTTTCCTGGGCCTTCAAAATGAAAGAGCAGTGGCAAACATTTGGCTATAGCCTGCACAAGTAGCAGCAGAAGAAGGGGTGGTGGTAGCAGCATCCTAAGCAACAGGCCCAAGCTGCCATTGTCATCCAGCAGTTGTGTTTTCACCAACAATTCAGATGGTTGATTTGCTCTTCAACACCATCTCAGGTGACAACAGATACCCACAGCTAGAAATCAGTGGGTTCCGACATGGCTCTGGAACAATCAATCTTTGTGCTCTCACCTGTCCTGCAACTGCTCCTTTCTTTTGCTTCTTCTTCTGCTCGGGAAGTAATGTATGCTGCCGGCTCTGCTACACTTTTCAGCGAGAACAAGCTTAGTAAGGACAGTCAGCAACAACAGGCAAGCACAGACTTGGAGGAGAGGTCCACTGCATCCTCCCTTAGGCATGCAAACAGCGACAATGACAGTCGGGTGGGAACATATGTTGTGAGTGGTTAGAGACGTGGCCAAGAGACTGGTGGGGTGACATAAGTGACAAACAGACAGTAGATGATGATGTAGCTATTCGCATGTTGGAGCCGGGTGAAGATGAGGCATTATTATCAATCATCATCATCATCATCATCAGGGGATGAGAGTGGCAGCAGGCCAGTGAGACAGCAGCAGTCCCTCATATTCCATATCGTGGACTTTGAACATTTCAGAGAACTGATGGCTTGTGCCCACCCAATGTGGAGAGTCCCAAGCCGTAATTACTTCTCTAAAAAAGGTGTACTAGCCCTCCACATGTATGTTGAGCAGAAGGTGGGCCAGTCCTTGAGCCTGTTGGCGTCTGGTACAGTTCATGCCAGCACTGACTTGTGGAGTTGTAACTATGGTCAAGGACAATATATGTCCTTTACAGCTCACTGGGTAAATGTTGTTCCGACCCATACACACCAGCAACTTGGCCAGGTAATGGCAATGCCATCTCCATTGTAATTGTGACATTTCTGCACCAATGTCCTCTTCTGCCTCCTCATCCTCCACCTTGTCCTCAGTCTTTACTGCAGGCACAGTTCAGAGTGGTCCTCCAGCATACCACCTATGCAAAGCACGGTCTTGTTACGCAGTCCTGCACCTGGTCAGCCTGGGCGAATGGAGTGATACCAGGGAAGAACTGCTCCGCGTTATCAACCAAGAAATCAAATCCTAGCTGTTATCTCGTCAACTGGAGATAAGAACCATGGTCACCGATAATGGGAAACATAGAATGTGTCGGCAGATAAGAACCATTTGGCCCATCTAGTCTGCCCAATATGCTGAATACCATGAATAGCCCCTGGCCCTATCTTATATGAAGGATGGCCTTATGCCTATCCCATGCATGCTTAAACCCCTTCACTGTATTTGCAGCTACCACTTCTGCAGGAAGGTTATTGCATGCATCCACTACTCTCTCAGTAAAGTAATACTTCTTGTTATTACTTTTAAACCTTTGCCCCTCTAATTTAAAACTATGTCCTCTTGTAGCAGTTTTTCTTCTTTTAAATATTTTCTCTTCTTTTACCTTGTTGATTCCCTTTATGTATTTAAAAGTTTCTATCATATCCCCTCTGTCTCGTCTTTCTTCCACGCTATACATGTTAAGGTCCTTTAATCTTTCCTGGCAAGTTTTATCCTGCAATCCATGCACCAGTTTAGTAGCTCTTCTCTGAACTCTCTGCAAAGTATCAATATCCTTCTGGAGATATGGTCTCCAGTACTGCACACAATACTCCAAATGAGGTCTCACTAGTGCTCTGTAGAGCGGCATGAGCACCTACCTCCTTCTACTGGTAATTCCTCTCCCTATACACCCAAGCATTCTGCTAGCATTTCCTGCTGGTCTGTGACATTGTTTGCCTACCTTTAAGGCTGGGTTCACACGAGCGTGTCCGGATTAGGTCCGATGCGTCCCGGTGTATTGCGGCAAACCCGCGCGAGTAGGAACGCAATTGCAGTCAGTTTTGACTGAGATTGCGTTCCGATGTTCAATTTTTATCGCGCGGGTGCAATGTGTTTTGCAAGCGCGTGATAAAAAACCGACTGTGGTACCCAGACCCGAACTTCTTCACAGAAGTTCAGGTTTGGGTTAGGTGTTGTGTAGATGTTATTATTTTCCCTTATAACATGGTTATAAGGGAAAATTATACAGTGAATAGACTGTCACCTAGCAACCGTGCTTGAAAATCGCACCGCATCCGCACTTGCTTGCGGATGCTTGCGATTTTCACGCAACCCCATTCACTTCTATGGGGCCTGCGTTGCGTGAAAAACGCAGAATATAGAGCATGCTGCGATTTTAATGCAATGCACAAGGGATGCGTGAAAATCACCGCTCATCTGAACAGCCCCATTGAAATGAATGGGTCGGGATTCAGTGCGGGTGCAATACGTTCACCTACCGAATTGCACCCGCGTGGAAATCTCGCCCGTGTGAGCGCAGCCTAAGTCTCCTGAAATAATGACCCCTAAATCCCTTTCCTCAGATACTGAGGTTAGGACTGTATCACTGATTTTATATTCTGCTTTCGGGTTTTTACACCCCAGGTGCATTATCTTGCACTTATCAACATTAAATTTTAGTTGCCATATTTTTGACCATTCCTCTAGTTTTCCTAAATCCTTTTCCATTTGGTGTATCCCTCCAGGAACATCAACCCTGTCTGCACTGTATTAGGGAGGGATGAGCACATGTCTTAAATCTCGTTGTCACCCGGTTCCTGAAGTCTTCCACCAAACTGCAAGACGTCTTGAAAATGTCAAGGAAATTGTGCATGCACTTCAGCCACTCTTACCATGCAAAACACACCCTCCTTGAGCATCAATGGCAGAATGGTGATCCCCTACATCGCCTCAGATGCGACGTTCCACATGTTGGACCGACTGTGTGCGCAGAGGAAACCCATGACCGATTTCTTGAAGATACAGACAGAACTACTTCCCGGTGTAACTTTCACGTTAGACTGTGGCAGCTCATTCATGATACATGCTGTTTGTTCAGGCCCTTTGATGAGGCCACTTTATTTGTCAGTCGCCAGGGAGGAATGATGTCATTCCACTCCTTCATGTTCTGGAGGGGATGCTTATAAATCTGACTGGTGAGTGGACAGAAGACATGGGGCCTACATCTCACAGCCACCTGAGCCCTGTGTAGGCTGAACTTGCACAGAAGGAAGAGGAGGATGAAGAGGAGGACATAAACACCCAGGAATTCTATACAGAACTAGGTGGTTTATCTGCCCAAGAGACAGGAGAGAAGGAGGAGCATAAGGAGCTAGAAGATGACAAAGAATACAACGCAGATGACCCCGCCAGACCGTGGCAATATGTAGTGGAGATGGAGGCAGGGAGTCTTTCAGAGTCCCTTGCACAAATGGCTAGATGTATGCTGAGTTCCTAGAATAGTGATAGTCGCATTATCCCCATTCGGCAGAAGGATGACTGCTGGCTATTCACAATGTTAGACCCTCAATACCAGTCCAAAATGGGGACATTTTTTACACCTTCTGAAATGGATGAAATGCCTACGTGTGCCATCATCCATCCTCATTAAGGTCTAATCGGGGGGGACCCTCTGAGCTCACTCTCAACTGCCATGACTGTTGGAGGGGGTGGGGGGCAGGAGCAGCACCAGCTCCATCAGCAGCAACTTAAGTCCTCAGTCTCTGATGAGCAGTTTTCTTCAGTCCCTACCAAAGAAACCACTCACCAGCAGCAGCAGGACATGCAGCAGAAATGTCCCCCCCCCAACCCCCCCGCACTTTGCTGTACTTGCTATACAGCAGCACTTACCTGTCACGTCCAGGGCCTCCAGGTAAAGTCTCCTCTCTGTCATCATCTTCTCTGTAGATCTTCTCTCTCATCATCTTCTCCACTTGGTCTGGACAACTTCTCTCAGCCGCCTCGTCTCTGCAGAGTGTGACACACAGACATCTTAGCTTCCTCACATTCTATCATTATCCCCCAACTGGAGTCCCCACAGTGTTATCCTGCTTCTTGCTGTGCCCCCCCCCCCCCTCAGGGGTGTAGCTATAAGGGGTGCAGAGGTAGCAGTCGCTACCGGGCCCAGGAGCATGAAGGGGCCCAAGACACTAGTGCCGCATAAGAAGACACACAAAGCACTGAGGGAAGGGGGGCCCGAGCTGAACTCTTGCACCGGAGCACATGAGCCTTTAGTTACGCCCCTGCTCCCCCCAATACCCCCAAATACTATCCTGAAGAAACATTACTGCCCCCCATAGTAATAGTGCTCCTCATAGTCCCACCAATAGTAATTCCCTTCTAGAATGCCCTCATTAGTAACACTGCCCCAACCGTGATAATGCTCCTCAACAATGCCCCCATTATTAGAAGAGCCCTACCATATTAATAATACCCTCACAGAGTCCCCAGTAGAAATAAGGCCCCCTATTGTTCCCCTAGTGGTAATAAAGCTCCCTACAGACCCCTCAGTAGTAATAAGGCCCCCATAGTGTGCTTAGTAGAAAAAAGGCAGATCTATAAGACCCTCCTATAGAGCCCCAAGTAGTAATAAGACCGCCTATAATGTCCCCTGGATCTGCAGTGCCCCCTGCAGTTATAATCCTCCCTCCACCATACAGTACCATGAAAATAACATCACCTACTCCCTAGCCGCCTCCAACGCACAATCCCATGTAAACATCACCCCCTAAGGCTACTTTCACACTTGCGTTCGTGTGGATCTGTCCTGTACTTGTACAGGACAAATCCGCACCGATAATACAAACTAATGCATCCGTTCAGGACCGATTCGTTTGTATTAGATTTGAATTTCTAAGTCCCAATACGGATCCGTCCTGACTTACATTGAAAGTCAATGGGGGACGGATCCGTTTACAATTGCACCATTTTGTGTCAATGCAAAGGGACCCGTCCCCATTTACTTACATTGTAAGTCAGGACGGGTCCGTTTGGCTCCGCAAGGCCAGGCGGACACAAAAACGCTGCTTGCAGCATTTTGGGGTCCGCCTCCAAAACGGAACGGGGGGCTGTATGGAGCCGAACGAATGCATTCTGAATGGATCCGCATCCATTCAGAATGCATTGGGGTTAAACTGATGCATTTGGGGCTGCTTGTGAGAGCCTTGAAACGGATCTCACAAGCGGATCCCCAAACGCAAGTGTGAGCGTAACCTAAACATTAAATCCCATGTACATAAACATCATTCCCCCCACCATCCACTTTCAACATACAGACCCATGTAAATAACATCACTCCCTCCCCCAGCCACCTCAAGCACACAGTTCCATGTCAATAACATCCCTCCCTTCAGCCCTAACATACATCCTAGTTAAATAACTACAACTCCCAGCATTGCTCTGCCTCTCCCTTCACTTACCTCTCCAGTCCTCATATACAGACATCAGCATTAGGCTCCTTCTCCTCTTCACTCCGGTCCAATCCTGCACTGGTCACATGATGGTGACATCATCCAGGTCATCCTATCACAGCCTGTTTTGCTGATCACATGACCTGTGATGTCACCACAGGTCCTTCACCTCTTCCCAGGGTATTAGATTCAATTGTATTGCCGTTCTGTGTACGGCAATACAGTTGTATCTAGCAGGCAGGCAGGACATTTGGGGCCTGGGACAAAACATCAGGGGCCCAGGCCCCGAATGTTTTAACCTAGCAACGCAGTCACTAGTGAATGAGAGTCGGGAAACAGAGCTCCCTTGGGCCCCCAGGAGCAACTGGGCCCGGGGCAGCTGCCCCTTTTGCCCTGCGGCAAAGACGGCCCTGGCCGAGGCCACTATTGTGACTCTTCATGCTGTTGCCACCCTCACCAGTCTTTTACAGGGCCACTATTGTCCCTGTTTGGCAGTGTTGACATCACAGTTATTTTTTCTATTCTTCTGATCCATCAGACGAACAGAAAAAAAATAAAAAATAAATGGTCCTGTCGTTTGAGCATCCATAAGGCCTTTATCACATTGTCAGTATTTTGCAACAGGATTTGATCATGATTTGGAATCCAAAAGCAGGAGTGGGCCCAAATCACAGAAGACATGCTAATATTTAGAGTTGAGCGGACACCTGGATGTTCGGGTTCGACGGGTTCGGCCGAACTTCAGAAAAAAGTTTGAGTTCGGGACCCGAACTTGACCCCGAACCCCATTGAAGTCATTGGGGACCTGAACTTTTGAGCACAAAAATGGCTGTAAAAATGTTATGGAAAGGGCTAGAGGGCTGCAAAATGTGGTTAAAAGCATGGCAAGTGCTCTGCAAACAAATGTGGATAGGGAAATGACTTTAAATAACATAAAATACGTAAAAAAAAATATAATAATGTTGATCTAGGAGGACCAGGTCCATATGGAGTAGGTGTCACTGCTGAGGATGGGGGAAATCCTCAGCCGTGTGCAGCCAGGTGATGTTATGGCCCACTCGGCCAGGAGAACAGGATAGGGAGCAGGTCACCTCCTAACAGCGTCCCTACCCTGACCCTAACTCCTAACTGCATGGGCCGACCTTAAAGGTAGGAGGACCCATGCGCAGGAACCTCGGATCCCTAACTCATCCTCCGTCCGGTCCCTGCGCTAGGAGTCAGGGTAAGACGACCTACTCCTCCTAGACACGGAGGAGCAGGAGTCTCAACGGCCAAGCTGTTGGGAAAAAGGGGAAACATAAACAGACTAATGGAAATGGCAGGTGAACTCAGTAGCTCAACCAACCTGCCACAGCCTTGCTGACTGGATCCCTAACACAGAGAATCCAGAACCATTAGCTTCACAAACCAACATAGGAAAATCCCAACAGACCATCACCCAGACATGACACATACAGGTAAGCATAAACTTAATAAGACATAAAACGTGAACTTAAACCTATGACCACAGTGGTGGCTCTCACAGAGGAATGGAAAGCACAGGAGACTGCTTCAGCTAGCAAGACTGAAGCAACCTCCTGAGCCCTGCTAGAGAGAGGGTTTATATAGGCCAAAGTGGCCACACCCAAAGGTAAGACACACCCAGTGACATCACACCCACACTGGGAAGGAAGTTAACCCTTCCAATGCTACAGAAGGGAAACACACTTACATAAGGGAAAGTGCACACAATAACATACAACACAGTGCACACAACAAACACACCTAACAAAAGGTTGCTAGGTGTGACCGCATGCCAGGGCAGCAAGCTGCCTAGCAGCGCTCAGGCTGCTCTGCTGCTAAACCCCAACACTGGTTGCCCGCGGCAACCACAAGTGAGGCCACAGACAAGCGGCCCTCACCCGTGGTTGAAGACCCATGCAAAACCGCCGGCAACTGCATGCGGTAAGAAGTCACGGACATGGTCCTGGCCGTGACAGTAGGAGGTTGAGGAGGCGGTGGATGTGGCGGTGTAGGTGGAAGCGGCAGTGGAGGAGGAGGTAGCCTACACTGTTTTTTTGTTTTAAATTTTATTTTTAAAATGAGGGTACACCCCAAAACATTGGGAAATATAACCTGTGATAACCCCCTCCAGTCATGCTAAACACATGTTCAGACAATACACTGGCTGCAGGGCAGGCCAGCACCTCCAAGGGGTAAAGGGCAAGCTCAGGCCATGTGCCCAATTTGGAGACCCAGAAGTTGCAGGGGGCAGACCCATCAGTTAGTTCGTGTAGGCGTGTGCACACTTACTGCCCCACTATGTCGCACGTCCCTGTGATGTTGACAATCCAATTTGATATCTGCTCTATCAACTTTCGATGTTCTTTTATGCACCTACCATGGTGATCACGGGTGGCGGGGAATCAGGGTTTCAGACCAGAGAGGGAGCATGAGAAAGAGAGACCACATCCAAGGGAGGATTCATTTTTTAAAATTTAAAATTAGAGTTGAAATATGGGAGAAATTATTAAAGCGTAAAGTGTGACAACTTTTCAAAGTTTAAGCATTGAATGTAAGGATGTGGTGCGCATTTATTACTGAATAATTTATTAAATTTTATTCCCTGTCACCTATGCATAGCAGGAGTTTATTTACGTCTAAAATTGTATAATGTCAACCCAAGAATGTAACCGAAAAATTATTTAAATTTATTAAACTTGAATTTAACACTTGACAGGAAAATACTGTTTTTTGAAAGAAAAATGTGTGTTTTTCAAACCCCAGAAAATGATGGGTGTATTTCTACCTTAAATTGCACACTGACTTATCCAGATGTTGTAGATTGCCAAAAAATTGTGATTTGCAATGTCCCAAAAGCTCAGATGCAGTGCTGGTGCACTGAGCATGCATAAAATGGCCACCACCGCCGCCGCCCACCTAACTAACAGAATTCTAAAAGTTTGTTTTTTTTGGTCAATGAGCTCAGGGCAGGGTAAAACGAATTTGCTCTGCACCCACACAACTATTTATCTGTAGATCGCTGAGTTAGATTCTCTCCTATTCTCTCCCTGAAGTCCAGCAGCATCCTCTCCCTACACTTGTAACAGCAGAGTGACGTGCAGCGCTATCTGACTCAAGCTTATATAGAGCCTGGGTCACATGCTGCTCTGGCCAATCACAGCCATGCCATTAGTAGGCATGGCTGTGATGGCCTCTTGGGGCAAGTAGTATGACGCTTGTTGATTTGCTGCTGTGCAGCCTTTCAAAAAGCGCCAAGAAAGCGCTAAACACCGAACCCGAACTTTTACGGAAATGTTCGGGTTTGGGTCCGGGGTCCAAAAATCCTAAAGTTCGGTACGAATGTTATCTCTGTTTTGGACCCTCTCCTGTTTTTGCCTTACCAATACTGATTAAATGCTGACCAAAGTGACGGATTCGCTTTTTTTGGGCTGTTCTTCTGACAGGGTCATATGAACACAGCCTTACTGCTGAGACACTCCTCACTGTCATGGGGCCACTACTTGAATCTTGGGCCACTGCATGATTAAGTCCACGCCAATAAATTAGACCTGACGCTAACATTGACCTGTAAGGCTAAGTTCACACTTCTGTTATTTGGTCAGTTATTTACATCACTTATTGTGAGTCAAATTCAAGAGCCAAGCCTACTCTTTAATTAGGTATCATAAATAGATCTGCACTTGTTCTGTGGTTTTGACCCGCACCTCCTTTGGGTAGACAATAACTGATCAGAATAACTGACAAACAAGTAAACTAATACTGACAAACAGTCATTATACAGCTGAAGGGACACATGTGTTTGCACTGCCACAACATGGATTAAAAGAACCATATTTTTTCTCCACTACTTTATTGGTGCTGCCTCCATGACCTCATTTTGTTCCACTAAAGAGTCATTGGGTAACCTGAAGGGGAGCAAATTTTTTTTTTGTTTTACTGAAGTCTGCTGTATGCTTTTCTTTTGGTTTAGGGTACTTTCACACTAGCGTTTAAGTTTTCCGGTATTGAGCTCCGTCATTGGGGCTCAATACCGGGAAAAAAAACACTTCAATTTTGTCCCCATTCATTGTCAATGGGGACAAAACTGCAAGTCAATGGGGACGGATCCGTTTTCTCTGCCACAACCTGCCACAATAGAAAACGGATCTGCCCCCTATTGACTTTCAATGGAGTTAATGACGGATCCGTCTTGGCAATGTTAAAGATATGTTAAAGATAATACAACTGGATCCATTCATAACGGATACAGATGGTTGTATTATCAGTAACGGAAGCATTTTTGCAGGCTGCGATAGACCTAATTTAAAATGCTTTGTGGCTAATTAATTTGTCACAAAACGAATTTTTGGGAGAAATTCAGAAAAGCGACCAGATTTAATTTTTGAAAACTTTGTTCATCTCCATTTATGAACCCTTTCCACTGTGCTGTGCAAATGAACAGTATATGCATCACATTAAACATATAAAATGCAGTTAAACAGTATTAAACAGTATAAATAAGTGCAATACAACCCTTTAAAGTAAAATAAAGTGAGAGGTTGATGACTTTGCATAGGAGAAACAGGGGTAAATGTCCACAAATGTCCAGACTTTAACTGCTTACCGACCGCCTAACGCACGGATGCGTCCTGGCGGCGGTCGATTCATTCCACCTGGACGCATCCGTGCGTCATCTCGCGAGATGCGAGATTTCGGTCTGAGCCGGCCCGTGCATGCGCATTGCGGGCCGGCAAAAGTTAAAGAACAATTTCGTCATCAGCCTGCCAGCCAATGATCGTTGCTGGCAGGCTGGCGATTTTGAAAAAATCAAATCAGAAGCCATCTAACACCGTATATTTATAAATATAAGGTGTTAAATGGCTTCTGTGCTCCTCTGCTGGTCCTTTTCATCGGTTGGTCCCAGCAGAGGAGCACACATCACAGTGAGTAGCCACCAAACATTACACTTAGCCCCAGATCACCCCCCATCACCCCAATTAACCCCTTGATTACCCCTTGATCGCCCCTGTCAATCACCTAGTGAAAGGGAAAAAAGTGATCAGTGTAAACTGTCACTTTTTTTTTCCACTGGTATTGACTGATAGTTTTAGGATAGTTTTAGGCCCCTTGGTTAGGTAGTTAGTGATCGTTTAGCGCCCAGCCCACCGCACCGCAGTCACTGATTCGCTGATTAGCGTATCGCTAATCAGCTTTTGTACTTTTATAGTATCTGTAAGTGATCAAAACTGATCACAGTCAGATCTATAATAGTATTAGTGTCACCTTAGTTCGCCCTCCACCCAAAACGCAGTGTTTGCCCGATCAGGCCTGATCGGTCGCCCACACGTGCGTTCAGCCACGCCCGCCCCGCCGCAGTGACAAAAATAATTTTTTTATTTGATCACTGCACAATCACTTTACAAGCTTTGATATTTTTCATCAATCGCAGCGGCCTCCGGTTCTTCGCTAGCCTCCCATTTGTAAGACAGGTTTGCTTTTTTTCTTGGGTAGTCTCAGGGAATACCCCCTAAATTTAGTAGTCCAAATGTCAAACAGGGGGTATTCTTCTGAAGAGGCCTACAGGCTTCTGACCCAGTCGGATGAGGAATGGGAACCCTCATCTGACGAATCCAGCGGGTCAGAATATGAATATGAACCTGTAGAAAGCAGTGGCAGTCTGACCCAAAGTTCGGACGAGGAGGTTGAGGTCCCTGATAGCACCAGGCGTACCCGGCCCCGTGTCGCTAGACCACAGGTTGCGCAGGATCCGCTTCAAGGGCAGCAGAGTGGGGCTGGCGCTGTCGGATTACGTGGTGAGGCATACACCAGCAGCGCAGCCCATCCTGGACCTAGTACCAGCACTGCCGTACAACATGGTGAAGTGGCGAGCACCAGAAGGGCAGTTGAAGCTGGTACGGTAGCACGTGCAATAGTTACCCCGTCGCAGCCACCGCACAGACAGGCCCGTAGAGCCTGTAGAGTCCCTGTGGTGCTGGCAAACCCTGATTGGCAGTCCCCAACTTCAGCCGCACCTGTAGTTCCCCCTTTCACCGCCCAGTCTGGAGTTCGGGTTGAGACAGCTCAGATCGGGTCGGCACTGGGATTTTTTGAGCTGTTCTTGACTGCGGAGATCTTGGACTTAGTCGTGACAGAAACAAATCGGTATGCCACTCAATTTATAGCTGCCAACCCGGGAAGCTTTTATGCCAAGCCTTTCCGGTGGAAACCAGTCCAAGTTTCCGAAATTAAAATTTTTCTGGGCCTTCTCCTCAACATGGGTCTAACCAAAAAGCATGAATTGCGGTCATATTGATCCACGAACCCAATTCATCACATGCCCATATTCTCTGCTGCTATGTCCAGGACACGATTTGAGACCATCCTGCATTTCCTGCACTTTAGCGACAACAGCACCTCTCGTCCCAGAGGCCACCCAGCTTTTGACCGGCTCCACAAAATTCGGCCCCTCATAGACCACTTCAACAACAAATTTGCAGATTTGTATACCCCTGAGCAAAACATCTGCGTAGACGAGTCCCTTATACATTTTACCGGGCGGCTTGGCTTCAAACAATACATCCCAAGCAAGCGCGCCCGGTATGCGGTCAAATTGTTTAAGCTCTGTGAAAGGGCCACAGGCTATACCCACAAATTTCGGATCTATGAGGGTAAAGATCAGACCCTGGAGCCGGTCGGTTGCCCTGACTACCTGGGGAGCAGTAGGAAGACAGTCTGGGACTTGGTGTCACCCTTATTTGGCAAGGGGTACCATCTTTATGTGGACAATTTTTACACAAGTGTGCCCCTCTTCAGGCATTTGTTCCTAGAACAGATTGGCTGCTGTGGCACCGCGCGACCTAGTCGCTGGGGCTTCCCCCAACTGTCACGGCTGAGGATGGGGGAAACCCTCAGCCGTGTGCCGTAGGATGATGGTCGCTGCTTGACCAGGACAAACAGGATTAGGGAGCAGGTCACCTCCTACAGCGTCCCTAACCTGACCCTAACTCCTACCTGCATAGGCCGACCTTGAAAGTAGGAGGACCCATGCGCAGGAACCTCGGAGCTCTGACTTACCCTCCAACCGGTCCCTGGGCTAGGAGTCAGGGAAAGGCATCCTGTTCCTTCTGGATACGGAGGAACAGGAGTCTCACTGGCCAAGCTGCAAGCAAGGCGAAACAAATGCAACCTATGGCAATGGCAGGTACTTGCCACAAACATAGCAGAGACCTACCACAGACAACCAAGCCTGGAACCCATGTGGATGTACTGCCCACAGACAGCAGGACTCAGCACACAAACACACAGGAACCCAGGACCACAGGTGCAATAAAGAAACATAAAACCAAACACATCTTCCAGACACCAAAGGACATATATTTAGCTTATGACCAGAAGGTTGGCCCCCACTGGCAGTTGGTAAGTAACCAGGAGGATGTCTACAGCCAGCATGGCTGAAACACCCTCTCTGGCTACTGCCTACAACTGAGGCTTTATAGGGCCAAGAGGCCACACCCAACAATCAGACACACCCCGTGACTCACTCACACACTGAAAGGGAGTTAACCCTTCCAAAACCACAGAAGGGAAAACATAACTTAAAGGGGAAGTGTCCAAACAACAAACACACTGTGGCTGTTGCCGCAGGCAACGACATGGGTGGCAAGCGTGTCCTGGGAGTCAGCCCGAAGGCCGGGACACTGCCACCACATGTACATAATACAACCAAACGTTGCCACGGACTGCCACAGTGATGGGAAAATGTCAGTGCACACCAAACATAAACAAAGTGCACACAGACATACAAAAGTGCTTACAAACGCGCACACAACTCCGAGGGAACCGCACACATAGCTGTTGTCCGCGGCAACCGCACCTGAGGCTAACAACCTTATGCCTCAAGCTGCGGTTGACACTACAACCCAAAACCGCGGGCAACAGTATGCGGTTCCCAAGGAGTCATGGCCAAAACCGTGGCCGTGACACCAATGGCTCGTTACCACCCGTCTTGCAAGGGGGGAGAGGGCTGCCTTGTGTAACGAAGAACTGCTCGCGGTGAAATGGAGAGACAAGCGTGACGTTTACATGCTCTCCTCCATTCACGCAGACACGACAATACAAATAGAACGGGCAACCAGTGTCATTGAAAAGACCCTCTCAGTCCACGACTATAACCTTCACATGGGAGGGGTGGACTTCAATGACCAGATGTTGGCTCCTTATTTAGTTTCCCGACGCACCAGACGCTGGTATAAGAAGGTGTCTGTATATTTGATTCAATTGGCTGCATATAATAGTTTTGTTCTCTACAGTAAGGCTGGGAGAACAGGATCCTTCCTTAAATTTCAGGAAGAGATCATCGAGAACCACCTGTATCCAGGAGGTTCCGTGCCCCATCCACCAGTGTAGTGAGCCGTCTACACGAGCGACATTTCCCCAATGTCGTTGCTGGTACCTCAACCCAACCGTCACCCCGAAAAAGATGTTGTGTCTGTAGCAGGAGTGGAATAAGGCATGACACCAGCTATTTCTGTCCTGACTGCCCTGACCACCCTGCCCTATGCTTAGGGGAGTGTTTCCGGAAGTACCACACACAGGTACACTTAGCATAGGGATTGCATCTCACAGGGCAGGCACACAGGGCTATTAGGGCCCTTTCACTCACAGCTGCTGCAAACCTCTCCTTTCACCTGGGACAAAGTGCATAATGTACTTCACCACATCTTTGGGCGATTTGCGCTTTGCACATTGTCCCATGGGGAAGGAGAGGTTTGTCCTATAAAGGTAAAAAAAATAAAAAAAATCACCGGTAAGCAAAAAAGTTAACGTTCTGTTCAAAAAGTTAAATAAAGTTTATATGTTCCATTCAAATTTTATTATAAAGTTAATAAATTTATTGCGTTGTGACCTGGTTTTTTCTTTTTTTTTTTTTTTACCTTCCAGGTGGACCAACCGATCGACTAGCTGCAGCACTGATGTGCATTCTGACAGAAGTATTGCGCTGCTGTCAGATTACACAAAAGTCGGTGTATGCGGCGCTGCAAGACGAGATTTCTCCTCTGCAGTAGAAGATACGTTTGCCGAGGCATATGAGCTGAGGGGGAGGCTGTGTTCATATACTTTGGCAAACACTTTGTATATAAAAAAATAATAATAAATCCTGGCAATGATTTATTCATTCACATCGATTGATGTGAATGGAGAAATCTGGTTTGCCAGGGCATACGGGTTAAGTGGGTTTGGATGTTGGGCAAGCTCCTATGTCCTGGCAGACTCCTTTCCCCTCCTTTTTTTTTTGGCAGAGATTTTTTCATCCACATTGATCGATGCGAATGAAGAAATCTGTGCCGTTCATTTTTTCTTTCAGCCCAGAGGCTGAACGGAAAAAAAAAATCTCATTACCCGTATGCTCAATATAAGGAGAATAGCAGAAACTCCTAATGCTGGCTATACATGTAATGATTGCGGAGACCCTCAAATGCCAGGGCAGTACAAACACCCCACAAATGACCCTATTTTGGAAAGAAGACACCCCAAGGTATTCGCTGAGGGGCATATTGAGTCCATGAAAGATTAAAGTTTTTGTCCCAAGTTAGCGGAAAGGGAGACTTTGTGAGAAAAAAAAAAAAAAAAAACTATTTCCGCTAACTTGTGCCAAAAAATAAAAAATTCTATGAACTCGCCATGCCCCTCATTGAATACCTTGGGGTGTCTTCTTTCCAAAATGGGGTAAAAATGGGGGGTATTTATACTGCCCTGGCATTTTAGGGGCCCTAAAGCGTGAGAAGAAGTCTGGGATCCAAATGTCTAAAAATGCCCTCCTAAAAGGAATTTGGGCCCCTTTGCGCATCTAGGCTGCAAAAAAGTGTCACACATGTGGTATCGCCGTACTCAGGAGAAGTTGGGGAATGTGTTTTGGGGTGTCATTTTACATATACCCATGCTGGGTGAGATAAATATCTTGGTCAAATGCCAACTTTGTATAAAAAAAATCGGAACAGTTGTCTTTTGCCGAGATATTTCTCTCACCCAGCATGAGTATATGTAAAAAGACACCCCAAAAACATTGCCCTACTTCTTCTGAGTACGGCGATACCAGATGTGTGACACTTTTTTGCAGCCTAGGTGGGCAAATGGGCCCACATTCCAAAGAGTACCTTTAGGATTTCACAGTGTCACAGCCACTATCCGTCCTTGCTCGTTCGGCGCTCCTCGCTGAAGTTTTGTTTCTGTGTGTTTGTGGTTTTGTATGGGTTAACTCCCCTGTGTTCCTATTAGAAGTTAATCCTCTCTGTCTGCTCCATGGGTGTGGCCTCTCTGCTGCACCCATGGAACCTGTATATAAGGCTGAGGTTTCCTCAGTTCTGTGTCAGCTTTCCTGGTGTGTGTTGTCTTGTCCTGCTCCTGGTTTGTACTCTCTCCCATGCTGCTGACCCATGGGATCCGTGTCGGTCTGTCTGTGCTCTGTGGGTTTCACTACTTGTTCATTCCCGTCCTCTTTGACGTCCTCTTTCCTGTCTTTCTGTTATCTGTTCTGCCAGTTATGTTTTAGTTACTTTGTGTGTATTCATATGTCTCGGTTCAGCAAGCGCCTAGCTGCAGAGTGCTATGTGCAAGGCCACGCAGTATACCACTGGTGGAGCAAGTCCTTCTCTGCTCATTGCCACTCCTGCTCCCTTGCGTGAACTCCTGCTTGTATTATTAGTTGCCCTGTTTTGTATTTTCCTGTCTGTTATGTTTGCCTATGTGCCGTCGGTACCTTCTGGTACCTGTTGTCCATTCGTTTCTGCTGTCACTGTCTAGTTCACGCTCCAGAGTGGACCCTGGCAACTTCCTGCGGCAAAGTCTAACCCTACCATCTAGGGCTCTAGTGAATACCAGGAGTTGCTTAGTCACGCCCCTCTGGAGTATTACTAGACAGTGGCGCAGTGGGGGTTTTCTCCCACTGTGCTGACGGTACATAGAGCTCATGTTTTGTCTGTGCTGCCTTCCCTGTTTTTTGTTTGTGCAATAAACTCTTATGTGTCTGTACCTGATTTCCGTTTGTTTATTGCATGACGATGCGGTGGTCTCTCCTGGGACCTCCAACTCGTGACACACAGGTCATTTTTTACACATTTTGATTTCAAACTACTTCTCACGCATTAGGGCCCCTAAAATGCCAGGGCAGTATAACTACCCCACAAGTGACCCCATTTTGGAAAGAAGACACCCCAAGGTATTCCGTGAGGGGCATGGCGAGTTCCTAGAATTTTTTATTTTTTGTCACAAGTTAGCGGAAAATTATGATTTTTATATTTTTTTCTTACAAAGTCTCATATTCCACTAACTTGTGGCAAAAAATAAAAACTTCCATGAACTCACTATTTCCAAAATGGGGTCACTTGTGGGGTAGTTATACTGCCCTGGCATTTTAGGGGCCCTAATGTGTGGGAAGTAGTTTGAAATCAAAATGTGTAAAAAATGCCCTGTGAAAACCTAAAGGTGCTCTTTGGAATTTGGGCCCCTTTGCCCACCTAGGCTGCAAAAAAGTGTCACACATCGGGTATCGCCGTACTCAGGAGAAGTTGGGCAATGTGTTTTGGGGTGTCATTTTACATATACCCATGCTGGGTGAGAGAACCATTTTTTTTTTTTACCCAAACATTTTTTTTTTATCAAATACATGTAGAACAATAAATTTTGAGAAAAATTTATATATGGATGTCTTTTTAAAAAAAAAAAAATTACAACTGAAAGTGAAAAATGTCATTTTTTTGATTTTTTTTTAGTAAATTTTGATTAATAACAAAAAAAGTAAAAATGTCAGCAGCAATGAAATATCACCAAATGAAAGCTCTATTAGTGAGAAGAAAAGGAGGTAAAATTCATTTGGGTGGTAAGTTGTATGACCGAGCAATAAACCGTGAAAGTAGTGTAGTGCAGAAGTGTAAAAAGTGGCCTGGTCATTAAGGGTGTTTAAGCTAGGGGAGCTGAGGTGGTTAAAGTATCCCTGCTCCAGAGCACTAAATACATAAAGCAATGATTTATGTTATTAATTTCTAATGTTGGCTTATAAGTACCTGCAAACAGGGGCAGGAGATTGGGCAGAATATCCACACAAATTTCTGTACGTTTCTGCACCCAAACAGCACTAATAACCACAATTTATAAATGCAGTTTTTGTGTGGATTTTATATATTTTGCAGCAGATCTCACAGTTCATTAGAAAAAGGTAAAATCTAGCTAAAGCCTCAAAAATGGGAATCTGTTCAGAAAAAACGCATGTATTCAACTACATGTACAGGTACCCTATGGTTTATTTTCTGTGTTTTATATTGTCACTTTCTGACCCGGGGATAATGTTCTCCTTTTGGGGATGTGATGCCCTTCTTTTCGGGCTGTCATGTCCTCCTTTTTGGGGTTATTAAAGTGACCCCTCCCCCACTACACACACATAATAATGAGGACTGTACAGTATGTGTGCTCAGGCGATGTCCGTCCCTGTCATCCATTACGGTCCGGGTGTCATTCCCTGGCTGTGCTATTTCCAGCAGGCACAATCCAATGACTTTGCCTGTAGGACTGAGTAGAAGAGCACACAGACTGAGGATCATCTTCAGCTTGTCCTGTCTATGCATCCCAGCAGGTGCAATTACATCACACATGGTCCCTGCTGGGGAGGCCGGGATGTGCTCCATTAGTCGGAAGAATGGGGCTAGGTGAGTGTTACTGATTTTTATTTTTTTACACTACTGGAGACCGTCTCTTATATTAGTGGAAATACTACTGTTTGGGGGCATTAAGGGGGAGAACTACTGTCAGGATGGACTAAGGACGCATATCTACTGTGTGGTAACTAAGAAGGCATAAATACTGAGTGGGTGGGGTTATTTGATTTTGGGCTATCTTGATTAGCTGTGGGAGGGGGGTTGTGGAAAAGTTTCTCGGGGAAGGAGGGGGGGGGGCATTTTTGCTGTGGGGCACAGTCTTTTCCAGTTACACCCCAGAGAGTGGATCTAATTCATGTGCCTGAGGAGGTGGGCCAGGATCTTAGTGTGGTCTTCATCACGCTTGGCATTCCTGGCCAACCAACTTCTGAAATTTTACACAATCCAGTTCATTATCATAAGCGTCTTCCATGGCCAGAAACCACAGATGTTATGTCACAAGACACTTGTTAGTGACATTGTTAGTGATGCTCCAAGTACTAGGGGGAACGCTAAGTGGAGAAGTTCAATGAAGCTGCAGCAGCTATTTTGCTGTAGCCTGAGTATATGATTCTACCCATTCTGTCAGGACACCAAGATCTAGTGTCTAATCTAGAGTTTAATCTAGTATCACATATTTATTAGCCTAAGGGGGCATAACTACTGTGTGGGGTACTAAGGGGGCACTTAACTGTGTGGGTGTACTAAGGGGACATTCTACTGTGTAGGAGCACTAAAGGGTAAATTCTACTGTAAGGGGGCACTAAAAGGAGAATATTTACTGTGTGGCAGCACTAGGCAAGCATTCTACTGTATGGGGCATTAAGGGGGCCTAACTAATATATGGGGAAACTAAGGGAGCAATCTACTCTGTAGGAGCACTAAGGCATTCTACTGTGTGGAAGAACTAAGGGGTGTAAAGATTGACATTGAGCAAAGTTAGAAGCTTGGCTTAGCATTACAAAAATGAATTGCGCCATGCTGCTTGTGCGTCAATATTGTCACTGCTTGGCCTTTTGAAAAGTTGGGAGGTAGTGAGGTGCTACAAAGCTCCACATGGGAGGAGAGTGTAAGCTGCTACTGTATGCGTAAGTTTCTCATCTCTTTGTTTAGGGTCTGAATGTAGTGGATCTGGGGTCTGTATTTAGGGGATTTAGTCTGGGTCCATAGTTATTTTGGGGGCCTTTATTTATTGTATGGTCTGTTTGTATTCTGGCCTCTGTATTTAGGGGTCTGGCCTATGTTTATCAATTCTAGGGGCTTAAGTAGTCTGTATTCAGAGGTCTTTAGTTGCTCTGAAGTCTGGTTTGAGCTCTGTATTTGCTCTGTCATTTGGAGTCTGTATTTAATTTAGAGTTTCATCTCAAACCATATCTTAGGGTGCATTCTAAGGTTATTCTGGGGATTGAATGTAGGGTGTGGTATAAATTTATATTTAAGGGATTTGGGGTCTTTATTTACTCTACAGCCTAGTTTGAGGTATAAAAATTTTTTGGGGTCTGGATCTTTATATAAGTGTACGTTCTAGAATTATATTGGGATCTTTATTCCTTCAGGGTCTGGTCTGAGTCTGTATTTACTTACAGTTCTTGGGGGCCTGTATTTATTCTAGGGTCTACATTTATTCAGGGGGTTTGGTCTGTCAGCTATGTTTCTTTTGGGGCCCTGTATTTATTTGGGGGTCTGTATTTACTCGAGCTTCTAGTCTGAACTCTATATTTATCTTGGGGTTTGGATCTTTATTTTTGGGTTGTATTCTAGGATTATTCTAGTGTCTGCATTTGTTTTGGGGACAATACTTAATTTAGGGTATGCTTATTCCTAGGTATGGTCTGAGGTCCTAATTTTGGAGTGTGATGACGGATATATGCTCTACTTGTGATTGGAACACAGTATGTTAGCATGTTTGGTGGCATGACCTATGTAAATGTAAGGCATATGTTAAAAATGCTTATCACACCAATTATTGGGACCTCAAAGCCTGATTTTTCCATTCAAAGCTGACTGTAAAGCAGAATCCCTGCACTCAACAACTGCCACCAAATTGTGGAGCAGTGATGAGCGCAGACCGCACTGGAGCCTGTGTAGGTGAGTAGCCACTTGACATCAGCTACTTGACTCAGAAATATGCCTACTAACCCATTCACTTCTGTGCAACACCAATGTTGTTCTCATTAGCCTTTTCTCTACAAATGACCAAATTAAATTGGAAATGGGAGGTGCAGTTTTGCAATTTCTTTATCTACCTAATGCACCAAAATGCCCTATACTGAATCTGACTTCTAGCTCTCCATGGAAGAAAAGCCTTCAGACATTCCATTGTAATGTAACAGTCTACAATCTTAGCCTTGCCACACAATATATGCATTAACTCAAGAATATTGCCAGTCACCTTGGAACATTTGACCTCTAATATAGCTTGATAATAAAGTATACTTAATAGGTCTGTTCATATGAATATTAGCAAATTAAACATGGTGGTATTGTAAAACTGACAGTATTCAAGGTTTTTACCTATCCTTGAAAGTTTGATTTACAGCAGGTGTTTTAATAGACTGAACAAAATCCATAAAAAGATAATAAAAAAAGTAGCTTTTTGGAGCTTTTACAGCAGAAATAATATGTATTTATTTATATGTGCAATCTTTCTTAAACTGAATAAATAGAAGCAAAATTAACATTATTACTTTATATGTAAATCATGCAAATCAGAGCCCTTCAGATGTTTTGACCTTCACTACAAGTATTCTACTTTTATTATGTTTTACATTAAAATGTAAATCATATGTGACCACTCTGGGTAATTTAGCTCTCCAGGATCGCCGTCTTCTCACCTTAGACGTTTGGCACACCTCAAGAAGCCACTCCAACGCTGCAGACTTGGGTGCAAACTGGCTACGACCAGCTTTATTGTCACTTTTACAGCAGACCAAACATAAATCATAAGCATAAATCCTCGGCCATCTGGCCACTGACTACACAGTATTTCCCCCTCTGTCTGGATCTGGGTCTACCACCCAGCTCTCCAAAACACAACACGGTGCTTACCCTACATAGGGTAGAGAGGGTCCTGGCTCCCACAGGCCTTGGCACAGCCTGCTCCTTCCCCAGACAGGAAGCTCTGATTGAGGAACTCAACCCACATTTACTGAGCTCCTCAGCCCTGCTGCTAATTATCTTAATTACCAGCCTAGCTGCTGCATACGGTGGGAAAAACCTATTTTCCCAGCTTTTCTTGTTCTCACCCAGCTTCCTCTGGGTGAGATACACCATTTTAATGGACCTCATATGGCCCTCTGGCAGCTCCACTGCAACATATGATGCTTTAATATTGACAAAGTTCTACTAATTCATAGCTTTATTTTATTAATAAGCTTAAAGTGAAACATTGCATGCATAAACCTCTTTGTAAATATCTAGAAAGGAAATCCTTTTCATCCACCAGAAAAAAAGCTATAGTGATGTCATTACTAGTGATGTGTTCATGATGTCTGACATAAAATATATAGTCTGACCAGTAGCAGACCTCCAATAGAGGCAGACCATGCAGTTGTTATGAAGCTACCCTATAATCATATAGGATGTACACATTACTTTTATTGGATCAAAACTTATACAACATTACGTAAATTGCATATACATAGTTATTCAATTTAACAACATACACTTCACTTCAACTGTGAGAGATATCATCTAATAAAAATAATCCAGAAAATCACATTGTATAATTTTTTTAATAATTAACCTAATATTTGGTACATAAACCTTTGTTTGCAATTACTGAGATCAGACCTTTCCTGTAGTTCTTGACCAAGTTTGAACACACTGCAGCAGAGATTTTGGCCCACTCCTCCATACAGATCTTCTCCAGATCTTTCAGGTTTGGTTGCTGTCGTGAGCTATAGTAAATTGAGTTTCAGCTCCTTCATTTCCTGCAGCGCCCCCTGTAATTGTGGACTTCAGTGGAGCAGCCCTGCCCCCTGTAATCTAACCACTGCTGCTGCACAGTCACTCCGTCAGTGATGATGGAGCTCTGGTTCCTCCTCTATTGCTCTTGATGCTGGCCAATAGTTCTGTGCAGGCACCAAACGGAGCTAACATGGCCTTGCCTGTTGTAACATACCCACTCCATTAGCACAGCAACCCTGCCTTTAGATGGGAAGCACCCATGGATCATTTAACTACCTACCTTTTACCATCCCTGTCCAGATCGCAACTCTAGTCTCCCTCCCAAGCAGAATCAGATCGCTTTCTATGTAGCCTAGTCAATGCCTGGAGTGAGTGAGCACCTTGTTGGCCACTATTTTGCAGCAGTAATGTGTTATTTGCATATTTGCCCCAGATCTTACCCTTTGCATTGCAAAGAATGAAATCTGCATTGAGAATCCACACAATTGACATGCTGCGGATTTCTAAATTACCTTACCAATTACCCTATGGCAAATTTCCAAACAGTGTAGGTGACATTTTGAAATTCTCATCTACTTAGCTGGTACTGTATTACACTGTCGATTTTGATAATTGGAACGGTTGGCGATGTTTGGCCATTTTATTGGGCGAAGGGTGACTTATGGGCTGATAACACAATAGTAATGGGTGTGGGTTGATTGCTTGAAGAAGTGACCATGTTTGGCCTTCTAATATAGATCAAGCGTAGGACAAAGCTTGAGACATGGGTCACAGACTGTGGTACAGAACTTTGCAGGTGTAGGAATGATTGATGAGGCATTTAAAGGATTATAAATGATAATCTGTTTACTAAATAAATAAAGAACTTCTAAAACAATGATCATTCATTTTATTGCAATTATTTTATTTTGTCTATTATCTATCTATTGATTTATATATTTCTGATCAACTGTTTCATTGAACATCATAGTATATTTCCATACTAAGAGTGTACCATTTTCGTACCAAGAGTATTATTTACCTTTATATGTATACACATATTTTTCCTCTGTGCATCCCCAGTCATTTATTTATTTATTTATGCAAAGATCCATTTAACACATCCATTCCATCTTTTGTTTCCATGGTTTCCCTTTGTATCTAGGGTTTGTCATCTGTCCAGCCTTCCCCCCACTCTCCAGTCTGTCCCTCTATCTCTGTCATCACTTCCCTTCATATCTACCCTTAATTCACCATGTCTCTTTTTTCCTGTCTCTCTCTCTCTCTCTTCACTCTCAAGTACTTAGGAATTCCAGCATGGCCTGCTGGTATATTGGAAGCGCTGATAGCAAAGGTCTCGTCTGAGTACATTAAAAGGATTAATTAAAAGGATTTTCTGTGAATGAGTTCAAATGGCCACCAGCAACTTGTCCTATAGAATGTGAGCATGACTGGATGCCTGATGGGGTGAGGCTTCACTACAAGTTACTATAACGACCGGAGTGCCGATCACATACGTGATGCAAAGGGAGGGAAAAGGAAGGCCCTGTCCAAGGGAGAGGAAAAGATGGTGACCCCTAACTCACCTTGAGGCTGGCACCTGACTGCCCTGACGTCCCTAGACGGGTTTCTCACCCGTACGCCGATCACATGCCTAAACCCTGGCTTTCCCTAAGATGAGCCCTAAGTAGTGAATAGGGCAGTGGGAACACTAGTCCGCACCACTAACACTAAAGGGAAACACCAGGGAGAGGACAGACAATACTGATGAAACATATAGTCCCAGGTGGGCGAACACAAACAACCAACAGGGATCCGGAGGGTAATGCTCTGGTACGACAACCAGGAATAACTGCAACTCAGCTCCAGTGGGTCAGTATAGAAGTCCAGGCAGGAAGCTCTATATCTGGCAACCAGAGAAGTGGGAGAGGGGAATATAAAGAGGTTGGGAGTGCCGGACAAGAAACAGCTGAGGAGAAGAAGCTACGGATCCCTGAATGAGACAAAAAGGATTGCAAGGCAAACACAGAAAGCTACCATTAAGTAACAGCGCGATCTTTAGACATAGAGCGCGCAGCCACCCGCTGCGACTTCCTAACCCCGGGTATAACGGAGTCAAACGTGGCTCTTGACACCCTCGTGACAGTTACACTGCTCTACAATAATGATATGATGCAGACTATGATGTGCCCTCATGGCTTAGCAGCCTGACAGGAACACTCACCAATATGTAGTATTGTTTATGAAAGTGCCAGAGTGTAGTGTGTAGTGAGGACCCACCTTCTAACCCCCTAGGCAGTTCTGTAAGTGGTGGAAACCAATCCTGCTCACATTCTCAATTTTAAATCATTCCTGTAGAACCCCTTTAAATGTATTATATAGTTCTCTACTACTCATTTTGGCAATTCTGCTTCTCATGAAGTTTTATCATATCTTTATAATATTAATGAACTGTCACGGATGGTGTTGCAGGAAACAATAAGTAACAAATAAAGATCCGACTGACTTGATCCAAAACTAAGGAAGAAAAGGGTGAGCCCTATTAATGCCCTAGAGCTCTCCCTCACTGCTCAGCCCATGCAAAGATCTCAATGATAGAAAGTTGCATGTCCACGTACCTTAGACTGAGTAACACCTGCAAACCCTATAATAGTGAGGGGACATGACCACCGGCTCCCTGCACTCAATACAGAGGGAGTCAGGGTCACCTAGAATCAAGCCAACAGGAAAACACAAATACAAAATAGACTTATCTTGAGGAACCAGCAGTAGCAACTTCAAGCAGTGAACCCAATCCAGGAAGTAGTATAAACCGCAAAGTGAAGCAGTATGGGAGGAGATATATAGGGAGGCAATCACTGCTAATAGATGACAGCTGGGAGAGGGAGAAGAGATGTCAAAGCAAAAGCAAAACAAAAGAACATCAGAGGTACTGAAGAACGTCTATCAGAACTTCTCAGAGATCTGGCGGTGACATGAACACTCCATTTATGTTTTATGTGGTAGTTATATCCATTTTTGTTTTGTTAACTTTTTGACATTTTGTGCATATTGATCAGCATTGGGGGCATGGCCTATTTGTTGGCGCATTTTTTGCCATAAATACTACTGTATATTTAGTGTTAGTGTAGAATTTAGTGTTAGGAACCCGTCTAACAGAGATCGCCTTGATGTGCGGCAGACGGGCTCAAATAATTTTGTACAAAACGATTTGCCAAGTATCTCTCACTTATAGTGTAGCACTTGTAATTATTATGCAATTGTGTACTCTATATTGCAGTGAGTTTTCGCATTGCATGTTTTTGTCTTTTAATGTTGTTCCCTGCAATGGCAATGTGCTCCTGCGGTTTGGTATGTGCTGACTGACCCCCTTTTTTGTCTTTCTTTGCAGTTTGTACTGGAGGTGTGGCTGCCTCCTCAGTCATGCACTCCTCACCACCCTGTCTGCCCTATAGGCTGATTTTAATAAGGTGGAACCTACACTCCCTGAAGTGTATGGTAGCCGTCATGGCACTTAACAGGTAGAATTTAGTGTTAGGAACCCGTCTAACAGAGATCGCCTTGACGTGCGGCAGACGGGCTCAAATAATTTTGTACAAAACGATTTGCCAAGTATCTCTCACTTATAGTGTAGCACTTGTAATTATTATGCAATTTTGTACTCTATATTGCAGTGAGTTGTCGCATTGCATATTTTTGTCTTTTATTGTTTGTATATGTGTCACTTCTGCAACCTAAGGAAGGTGCCCTAGAGCCCAGAAACACATTGTTTTAGAACTTACTTATTTTTTTAATAAAGGGATTATTGTTTATAATCTTTTGACTCCCTCATCAATAACTCCTGTTCCTGAAAGGTCCTTTAATAACTACTAATGTCCGGAGGACTAATATGCACCTATTAATCCAGCACCCATTCCAAGATACCTAATATTTAATATTTAACTTTTATTAGTATGCTAGTAAAACCGAATTGCTAACTTAACTATATGTTGAAATCCCAGTGCGTCGCAGTCCTCACTTGTTTAGTTTTATTTACTATAGTGTTGTCCAGCATCCCCTTCCTTAGTATGGGGTGACAGGTCGCTACTAATTAACACTGCTGCGGCTGGCTGCACGCTGCCAGCATGCTATGTATTCAGTGCTGCGATTCCCCTTATGCTGCTTGGGGCTGCGGACTGCACTGTGTTAAAACTGAAGCCTCACGCTTGAGGCTTCAGTTTTAACACAGTGCAGTCCGCAGCCCCAAGCAGCATAAGGGGAATCGCAGCACTGAATACATAGCATGCTGGCAGCGTGCAGCCAGCCGCAGCAGTGTTAATTAGTAGCGACCTGTCACCCCATACTAAGGAAGGGGATGCTGGACAACACTATAGTAAATAAAACTAAACAAGTGAGGACTGCGACGCACTGGGATTTTAACATATAGTTAAGTTAGCAATTCGGTTTTACTAGCATACTAATAAAAGTTAAATATTAAATATTAGGTATCTTGGAATGGGTGCTGGATTAATAGGTGCATATTAGTCCTCCGGACATTAGTAGTTATTTTTGTGAAAAACACCGTATCCAGCACTAAGGGAAAGTGTATTTTTTCTGAAAGGTCCTTTAACACAGTCTGTGACCCCCTGTGTGTCAAGCTTCACCCTACTCTTGATTACTGTCTAGAGAGAGTTAGAACCTGTATCTAGGGCATCAAGACACAGCAGTGGATGTGATATTGTTATAGACTACAAATTTTCATTAGTGTGAGGCTACTGGAATAAGTGACCATGTCCAACTCTCATATGGGTTGGTAGGTGAATTATGGACAATAGTGAGTAATTGCCAATATCAAAAAATAAACCAATATAAATCATGAACTCAGTTGTAAAGTTTATGGGATAATGCACACTAGATTTGCTTTGCTCTTGCTGGGCTTGCTGCACTAAGTGGCTTGTGACTAAGTGGTTAAAGAACCGGAGTTAAAGACAAGGAGCAAAAGACAAGGCACAAAGTGCCTGTAAGTAATCTACCTTTTTCATCTTCATAGTTTCTTTTTGCAACTGGGATAATGGCTAGCAACATTGGAGGTTTCCTTCAGTGCACAATCTGCCATATGTATGCACAACTGGAGCAGGTGTTCCAGGGTGAATACTGCTGTGAAAGATGTGAGCATGTTGCCCATCTGGAAGCTCGTGTTAGAGATCTGGAAGGGCGATTGACAATCTTGGGAGGAGCATGCTGATCACTGAGCAACCAGTTAGTAGGGTAGATATGGATGTTGAAGATCAGTTGGTGGATTAACAGGAAC